>NC_082736.1:31968209-32165709 GCF_030144855.1 Hypanus sabinus
CCTCAGAATAGAGGAGCGTCCTTTTAAAACGGAGATGTGGAGGAAGTCCTTTAGCCAGTGAATCTGTGGAATTCACAGGTGGCTGTGGAGGCCAAGTCAATGGGTATACTGAAGAAGAGGTCGATAGATTCTTGATTGGTCAGGGGAGAAGGCAGGAGATTGGGGGCTGAGAGGGAAAACAGATCAGCCATGATGAAATGGCGGAGAGGACTCAATGGGCCAAACGGCCTGATTCTGCTCCTATAACTTATTAAAAGCACAGCGCAGGCACGTCGGCCCACGACATTGTGTCCACCTTTTAATCTACTCCACTCCCTTCCACGTAGACCTCTACTTCTCCATCATCCATCTTCAGGATCTCCAATGGACCCGTCTCCACCACCATCCCTGGCAGGGAGTTCCACGCACCCGTTGCCCTCTGTGTAAAAACCCTACCTCTGCCATCCCTCCTGTGCTTTCCTCCAAATCACCTTGCAATCAGGTCCCCTTATTTTTCGTGGGGAAAATCAAGATGACGCTGGGCACTCACCTCATCAGAGACCCTGAATCTCTTGAGCAGCGCCACAAACTTCTGCTTAATATTTTGCTGCTGAAAACAGAAACGTCAGACAGTCAATTCGACTTCAGTAGAACAGAGCAGGCCATTCGGCCCACACTGCTGTGCTGTACCAGCTAAAAAGCAAATCAAATTCCTCCTACCCTACACCATGTCCACATCCCTCCATCTTCCTCACATCCACGTGCCTCTCCAAAAGTCTCTTAAAAGCCTCTAATGTATTCGCCTCCACGTTCCAGGCACCCACCACTCTCTGAGTTAAAAACTTAACACTCACCGTCCCCCCTTGAACCAGCCCCCTCTCGCCTTCAACCTTTCGGGCGAGCACCGAACGACACGGCGGCCAATTCCCGTCGCCCCGCTGCCTCAAAGCCCCAGCAGTTCCTCCGTACTCAGTCACGTCCTCCGGTGCTGCGCGCCCGGGGGAGCACGCATTCTCGCTGCGGCCCCCTCTAATTTCCTCCCACAACCCTCATCAGGGATTCTTCAAGCAGAGGTTGACAGGTTCTCCATTAGTAAGGACAGCGGGGAGAACCTCGTTGGTCAAGAACCTTTCTACATCCGCTTTAATAATGAGTATTATTAATTAATAATAGAAATATTATTTATGTATAATGATCATTATTAATAGTAGTGATTATTATTAATTAATAATAACCA
Source organism: Hypanus sabinus (assembly GCF_030144855.1). Lineage (NCBI taxonomy): Eukaryota > Metazoa > Chordata > Chondrichthyes > Myliobatiformes > Dasyatidae > Hypanus > Hypanus sabinus. Next base: position 31,969,426 of record NC_082736.1, read on the forward strand.
TTATTAATTGGAGAGCTCTTCTCAAAAGCAGAGGGTTCCTTGTAGCCCAATAAAATGAGTACCAGGTTTAGCATGCGTCGCGAAATTTGTTGTCTTTACAACAGCAGTACAATACATTACATAATAATAAAAAATGAATTACAGTATACAAGTGGTGAAAAAATAGAAATAAGAGTAGTGAGGTAGTGTTCGTGGGTTCAATGTCCATTCAGAATTCGGACAGCGGAGGGGAAGAAGCTGTTCCTGAATCGTTGAGTGTGTGTCTTCAGGCTCCTGTACCTCCTCCCTGATGGCAGAGGGGAAGAAGCTGTTCCTGAATCGCTGAGTGTGTGTCTTCAGGCTCCTGTACCTCCTCCCTGATGGCAGAGGGGAAGAAGCTGTTCCTGAATCGCTGAGTGTGTGTCTTCAGGCTCCTGTACCTCCTCCCTGATGGCAGAGGGGAAGAAGCTGTTCCTGAATCGCTGAGTGTGTGTCTTCAGGCTCCTGTACCTCCTCCCTGATGGCAGAGGGGAAGAAGCTGTTCCTGAATCGCTGAGTGTGTGTCTTCAGGCTCCTGTACCTCCTCCCTGATGGCAGAGGGGAAGAAGCTGTTCCTGAATCGTTGAGTGTGTGTCTTCAGGCTCCTGTACCTCCTCCCTGATGGCAGAGGGGAAGAAGCTGTTCCTGAATCGTTGAGTGTGTGCCTTCAGGCTCCTGTACCTCCTCCCTGACGGCAGCAATGAGAAGAGGGCATGTCCCGGGTGGTGGGGCTCCCTAATGATGGACGCTGCCTTTCTGAGGCATTGCTCCTCGAAGATGTCCTGGATGCTGAGGAGGCTGGTGCCCATGATGGAGCTGACTGAGTTTACAACTCTCCACTGGTTACTTCGATCCTGTGCATCAGTCACCCCACACCACTCCCTCACCAGCCCCCCAACCACCATGGCCAGCCGGTGGCATAGTGGCATCAGTGCTGGACTTCGGGGCAAGAGGTCCCGAGTTCAAATCCAGCCGACTCCCTTGCACGCTCTCCACCCGTGCCTAGCTCGAGCTAGCAACTCGACCTCGGTAGGAGACCTGGAGAGGGGCTGGGCTCCGCCAGGTTTCAGATGCCCAAGGCAAACAGTACAATGAGCAATCACCAAAGAGATCGGCTCAAAGAGCTTGTCATGACGGCGTCCCGGCGACTCAACCAGGAGTTAAGGGCACACTCACTCACACTCACCCATACCAGACAGTGATGCAGCCAGTTAAAGTACTCTCATGGTACATTAGTCGAAATTTGCGAGTGTCTTTGGTGACAAACCAAATCTCCCCAAACTCCTAATGAAATATAGCCGCCGTCTTGCCTTCTTTGTGGCTGCAGCGATATGTTGGGACCAGGTTAGATCCTCAGTGATACTGACACCCAGGAACTTGAAACTGCTCACTCTCCCCACTTCCGACCCCTCCGTGAGACACCACTCAACCAGCTGATCTATCTCACTCCTGTACGCCCTCTCACCACCTTCTGAAATTCTGCCCACAATATTTTCAGCACCTGATGATGAACACAAAAAATTATCAAAAATACATAAAGCGCCTGTAAAAAAAATATTCACCCCTCCTTGGAAGTTTTGAAGTTCTATTGTTTTACAACACTGAATCAGAATGGATTAAATTCGGCTTTTATTTGACACCGATCGACAGATAAAGATGCAGTGAAAACACATCTCTACCAAGTCATCCAAATTAATTATAAATACAAAACACAAAATTAACTACAAAATATGACACACCAAATCATCACTGGTGCAGCCGGCTGGTTTTCGAAGTCACATAATTAGTTAAATGGAGATCTGTTTTTGGAGACCTGTGTGCAGTCAAGGTGTTTCAATTGATTGTGGTAAGAATACTCCGGTATCTGGGAGGTCCAACATACCCTCAGCGTTGCGGCCGATGAAGTTGTTGTGAACACACTGGGTTAACGTCAGTGGGCAGAGGAATGATCACCCTGTTGAAATTGTCTTGGGAATATCACCAGAAAAGTGTTTATTCGGTTTTGGGTGGCTGGGCTCTCATCACGTTAGGGATACGGGGTTGTTGGATGTTGTTAATCGCCCCACCGTAGCTTTCTCGGTAACCCCACCGCGTTTCAAAAACATCCTCACAAACTGAGTGACCATGCAAGAAGGGGACGAGTGAGGGAGGCCACCGAGAGACCCGTGACAACTCTAGAGAGAGTTACAAGCCTCAGTGGCTGAGATGGGAGACTCTGCGCATACAACAACTGTTGCCCGGGTGCTTCAACAGTCACAGCTTTACGGGAGAGAAGAGAAAGCCACTGTTGGAAAAAAGTCACATGAGACCTCAGCGAGAGTTTGCCAGAAGGCATGTGGGAGACTCTGAAGTCGGCTGGCAGCAGGTTCTGTGTTCTGATGAAACCAAAATTGAGTTTTTGGCCATCAGACTAAACGCTATGTTTGGTGTAAGCCAAACTCCACACATCATCAAAAACACACCATCCGTACCGGGAGCATGGTGGTGGCTGCATCACGCTGTGGGGATGCTTCACTGCAGCAGGCCCTGGAAGGCTTGTGAAGGTAGAGGGTAAAATGACTGCAGCAAAATACAAGGAAATCCTGGAGGAGAGCCTGATGCCGTCTGCAAGAGAATTGCAACTGGGGAGAAGATTTGTTTTCCAGCAAGACAATGACCCCAAGCATAAAGCCAAAGCTACACAGAAATGACTTAAAAACAACAGTTAATGTCCTAGAGTGGCCAAGTCGGAGTCGGGACCTCAATCCAATTGAGAGTTTGTGGCTGGTCTTGAAAAGCGCTGTCCCCTCACGATCCCCATGCAATCTGACAGAGCTTGAGCAGTTTTGTAAAGGAGAATGGGGAAAAATTGCAGTGTCAGATGTGCAAAGCTGACAGAGACCTTTCCACACAGTCTCCAGGCTGTAATTCCTGCCAAAGGTGCATCTGCTAAATACTGACTTGAAGGGGGTGGGTAATTACACAGTTATTTTGAGTTTAATAATTGTAATAAATTTAGACCGTTTTGTAGAAATTTGTTTTCACATTGACAAAAAAAGAGTATTTTCTGTTGATCAAAAAAGCAGAACTAAATCCACTGTGATTCAATGTTGTAAAACAATAAAACATAAAAACTTCTGGGGAGGGGGAGGGGTTGAATACTTCTTATAGGCTGTAATAAAAGACCAACAAATTCCAGATGACAAATGTAGAAAATGCCAAGGGAGGCCGGAAACAATCCAGTTCAACACATTACAGGATCCTGCAGCAGTTTAACTCAATCTGATTACTTACACAGGCACAATTAGGTGCCAAACATCATTCACCAAAACCTTGCTTTAAAATACAAACTCACGGAAGGCACTATACCTTACTATAAACACAAGCCTTGATCCAGTTTCAGAGTCAGTGTCCCACAAATTATATTACGACTGATCCACTTTTACAGATAGGATGGCCCATAATAACCCCCTAGATAAAGTATTACAGAACAAACAGGCAAGAACAACTTGCTTAATAGATATTGCCATTCCAAACACACGTAACATGATGGTAGGAGTATGAAAGGCTGTGGTCCCGTTACAGGTCGATGGTTTGGCATTGACTAGATGGGCCGAATGGCCTGTTTCTGCGCTGTACTTCTCTATGACTCCATGGCCAACTCACAGAAATCAGTCAGTGAAAAACGCACCAGAAATATTCTGAATTAAAAGAGGAAATCGAAAGTCTATGGAATATGAACAGGGTATCTACATTGCCCCAGTAGTAATATCTACAACTGGTATCATCCCAAAGTCACTACACAGTAGTATTAAACAAGCCGGGCGGCCAGAGCTGCACCCCATACTCCGGACCTGTAGTTGAGGGCGGCTCCTGGGTAACCGGAATCTGGGGTCTGGATTTAACACAGTTCACATCGTCATGGAGGGCCACAGCTCCCACAATGCACAGCGGCAGAGAAAAGCCCCTATGCTGCACTATGGCAGCACAAACCGCACCCATAGCGTACTGCACCGAGTGTCCGTGGTAAATGTTTAATTCTACCTTATTCCACATTTTATTAAATATGACTCAGGGGTCGCTTCAATCAAAAATGAAGCAAATTTTCCCATTCGCTTTAGCCACGTTGCGCAGGTCACGGTACTGCCAGGGGTGGCAAACCTACGGCTCCTGCGCCCAAGACTGCAGTCATAAGGATTCTGTTGGCACAGAGCGTGTAGCACTGCCCCGTCGGTTCTTTAATAAAATGATTCGTACTTGATAATCTCATCAAGTGACCTGATCCTTCTCCCCCCTCCCCACAGGAACCGTCTCATGCCAACTCGGCGGCAGTTTGCATGGTTGCGAGAACACATGATGTTGAACGATACGTTCTGAAATCCTCACAGAATTTGCGAACGCATCAGTGTCTGACTTAGACCGTAAGGCACAGGGGCAGAAGGAGGCCGCTCGGCCCATCGAGTCTGCCCCACCGTTCCACCGCGGCTGATCCATTTCGCTCGCGGCCCCCAATCTCCTGCCTTCTCCCCGTCACCGTGCATGCCCTGACTAATCGAACACCCATCGATCTCAGTGACCTGGCCTCCTCGGCTGCCTGAGGCAACGAACTCCACAGGTTCTCCAGCCCTCTGGTCAGAGGCTCCCGCACCAAAGCAAGCTCCTCTTCACATCCACTCTCAACATCCGACAGGTTTCAATGAGATTACCCCCCCCCCACCCCCCAGCCCATTCTTCTAAATTCCAGTGAGTACAGGCCCAAGGCCTTCAGTCGCTGCTCATACGGTAACCCCTTCGCTCCCAGAATCTTTCTTGTCCACCTCCTCTGAACCCTCTCCAACATCAGCGCACCCATTCTTAGAAACAAGAGAAAACCTGAAGAACAACAACACGCAAAATGGAGGAACTCAGCAGGCCGGGCAGCATCTGTGGAAAAGAGTACAGTCGACATTTCGGCAGAACTGGAGAAAATAAAAGGAAGTTACTGAAGGGTCTCTGCCCAAAATGTAGACTGTACTCTTTTTTTAAAGCACAGTTACTGCCTGGCCTGCTGAGCTCCCCCAGCGTTCTGTGTCTGTTGCTCGAATTTCCGGCATCTGCAGATTTTCGCGTTTGTGAAAGTCTGCCGACACTGGAAATCCAAGCAATACGCATACACAAAATACGTAGACAAGCCTACAAGAGGAGAGGCTGTACTTGATCCGGTATTGGGAAATGAATCTGGTCAGGTGTCAGGTCTCTCAGTGGGAGAGCATTTTGGAGATAGTGATCACAATTCTATCTCCTTTACCATAGCATCGGAGAGGGATAGGAACAGACAAGTTAGGAAAGTGTTTAATTGGAGTAAGGGGAAATATGAGGCTAACAGGCAGGAACTTGGAAGCATAAACTGGGAACAGATGTTCTCAGGGAAAGGTACGGAAGAACTGCAGCAAATGTTCAGGGGATATTTGCAAGGAGTTCTGCATAGGTACGTTCCATTGAGACAGGGAAAGGATGGGAGGGTACAGGAACCATGGTGTACAAAGGCAGTTGAAAATCTAGTCAAGAAGAAAAGTTTACGAAAGGTTCAAAAACTAGGTAATGATACAGATCTAGAAGATTATAAGGCTAGCAGGAAGGAGCTTAAGAATGAAATTACGAAAACCAGAAGGGGCCATGAGAAGGCCTTGGCAGACAGGATTAAGGAAAACCCCAAGGCATTCTACAAGTATGTGAAGAGCAAGAGGATAAGACGTGAGAGAATAGGACTAATCAAGTGTGACAGTGGAAACGGAGCAGACAGCAGAGGTACTTAATAAACATTTTGCTTCAGTATTCACTACGGAACAGGATCTTGGCGATTGTAGGGATGACTTACAGCTGACTGAAAAGCTTGAGCATGTAGATATTAAGAGAGGATGTGCTGGAGATTTTGGAAAGCATCAAGTTGGATAAGTCACCGAGAGCGAATGAGATGTATCCCAGGCTACTGTGGGAGGCGAGGGAGGAGATTGCTGACCCTCTGGCGATGATCTTTGCATCATCAATGGGGATTTCAGCAAGGCATTTGATAAGGTGCCCCACGCAAGGCTTATTGAGAAAGTAAGGAGGCATGGGATCCAAGGGGACTTTGCTTTGTGGATCCAGAACTGGCTTGCCCACAGAAGGCAAAGAGTGGCTGTAGACGGGTCATATTCTGCATGGAGGTCGGTCACCAGTGGGGTGCCTCAGGGATCTGTTCTGGGACCCCTTCTCTTCGTGATTTTTATAATTGAACTGGATGAAGAAGTGGAGGGATGGGTCATTAAATTTGCTGATGACACAAAGGTTGGGGGTGTTGTGGATAGTGTGGAGGGCTGTCAGAGGTTACGGCAGGACATTGATAGGATGCAAAACTGGGCTGAGAAGTGGCAGATGGATTTCAACCCAGATAAGTCTGAAGTGGTTCATTTTGGCAGGTCAAATATGATGGCAGAATATAGTATTAATGGTAAGACTCTCGGCAGTGTGGAGGATCAGAGGGATCTTGGGGTCTGAGTCCATAGGACGCTCAAAGCAGCTTTGCAAGTTGACTCTGTGGTTAAGAAGGCGTGCAGTGCATTGGCCTTCATCAATCATGGGATTGAGTTTAGGAGCTGAGAGATAATGTTGCAGCTATTTAGGACCCTGGTCAGACCCCACTTGGAGTACTGTGCTCAGTTCTGGTCGCCTCACTACAGGAAGGACCTGGAAACCATAGAAAGGGTGCAGAGGAGATTTACAAGGATGTTGCCTGGATTGGGGAGCATGCCTTATGAGAATAGGTTGAGTGAACTCGGCCTTTTCTCCTTGGAGTGACGGAGGATGAGAGGTGACCTGATAGAGGTGTATAAGATGATGAGAGGCATCGATCATGTAGATAGTCAGAGGCTTTTTCCCAGGGCTGAACCGGTTGCCACAAGATTGAGGTACTGGGGAGTAGGTACAGAGGAGATGTCAGGGGTAAGTTTTTTTACACAGAGAGTGGTGAGTGCGTGGAATGGGCTGCCGGTGACGGTGGTGGAGGCGGATACGATAGGGTCTTTTAAGAGACTCCTGGACAGGTACATGGAGCTTAGAAAAATATAGAGGGCTGTGGGTAACCCCAGGTAATTTCTGAAGTCAGGACATGGTCGGCACAGCTTTGTGGGCCGAAGGGCCTGTATTGTGCTGCAGGTTTTCCATGTTTGGATGTTCCTAACTCAGCAGGCCAAGAGTGGATGTACAGTCAACCTACCAGCTGATTTTCAAAGTTCAAAGTACATTCACTATCAAAGTACGTATACTTCATACAACTTTACGGCTCGGCCACAAAGAAACCATTAAAAAGAGAGAGACACACAATGCGCAGAGAGAGAAGAAAAAAACACACATCATGCGTACAATGAAGCGGAGGAAACAGTGTTCAGAATTCAAGTCTTCAATAGAAAGACCGTCCCCAGACCCTCAGTTCAGCGCAGAGTCGAGTAAACCTCGGGGAGCAGCAAGCCGAACCGACCTGCCCTCATCTCAGGCCCCAGCACCCTGACCTTTTCAACCTGGCCCAGCGCCTAAATCATCGTCCAAACATTTTAAAGGCAAAGGGTGGTCACACCAGATATTAACTGCATTTAGTGTTTTTTTTTAACTTTTTAGCTCTTCATAGTAAATTTTTGACAGTTTAGAAACTTTTCATTATTTTTGAAAGCATCTTCACTTTACAGAACAACAACTTTTGAGGGTCTCGGCCCAAAACGTCGACAGCGCTTCTCCCTATAGATGCTGCCTGGGCTGCTGCGTTCCACCAGCATTTTGTGTGTGTTGTTGTTTGAATTTCCAGCATCTGCAGATTTACTTGTGTTTTCACTTTACGGAAGTTTTTTGTTACATATACCTAAAACTTTTGCCCAGTACAGTTACAGGACTCACCTCTTTTCCTTTAAGAAAAGCCCATAATTACTAATTCATTCATCTATGATCAGCTGCGCTCAAAGTTACCTTCGGAGAGGAGAGTGGGAGAAAGGGAAGGAGGAGGGAACCAGGGGAAGGAGGTGGGCAGATGAGGGGCAAGAAGAGGGGCGAGAGGGGAACCAGAATGGGGCAGCAGATTTGGATTGTCACCAAAGACACTCACAAGATCCTACAGATGTACCGTGGGGAGTATTCTAACTGTCCACATCACAGTCTGGTATGGGAGTGGGAAAGAGGTTTAGCTAATGCACAGGATCGAAATAAGCTGCAAGAAGTTGTAAACTCAGTCAGCTCCATCACGGGCACCGGCCTCCATCGTATCCAGGACATCTTCAAGGAGCAGTGCCTCAGGAAGGCAGCGTCCATCACTGAGGACCCCCATTACCCAGGCCATGCCCTCTTCTCATTGTTACCGTCAGGGGGGAGGTACAGGAGCCTGAAGGCACACACTCAGCGATTCAGGAACAGCTTCTCCCCCTCTGCCATCAGGGAGGAGGTACAGGAGCCTGAAGGCACACACTCAGCGATTCAGGAACAGCTTCTCCCCCTCTGCCATCAGGGAGGAGGTACAGGAGCCTGAAGGCACACACACTCAACGATTCAGGACTAGCTTCTTCCCCTCTGCCATCAGGGAGGAGGTACAGGAGCCTGAAGACACACACTCAGCGATTCAGGAACGGCTTCTTCCCCTCTGCCGTCCGATTCCCAAACGGACATTGAACCCTTGAACACTACTACCTCATGACTTTTTTCAATTCTATTTTTGCACCACTCACTTAAATATTTAATATATACTTACTGCAATCCATTATTTTTTCTCTATTATCGTGTATCGCATTGTATTGCAGAAACAAAGGCAACAAATTTCATGACATATGCCAGTGATATGAAACCTGGTTCGGAAATGGAAAAGAGAAAAGGAGGGAAATGCTGCCAGAAGTTTGAGAAATTGATGCTCATGCCGTCAGGTTGGAGGCTACCCAGACGGAGTATAAGGTGTTGTTCCTCCAACCTGAGTGTGGCTTCATCTCGGCAGTAGAGGAGGCCGTGAGAGAAGTTTTTTTTAAAATAATCTCCACCCCCTACACCCATACACATTTCAAAACAGGCTCACAGCCAGGAACACCCCCGCCCCCAAAAGGCCATCCTCACCTCCTCAGACCGGACAGGGCCCCAGGATTCCTGCCCAAGAGCCCCCCCCCCCCCCCACCCAAGCACCAAGGTCGGGGCCAGCCCTCCACCCCCCAACCCCCGATCAGCGCTCAGAACGCGGAGTCCGGCGGCCACCCCACGTGGCTCCACTCACGTTGCTCATCCCCGCGCGGGAGATGCCGGACGAGTTCGGCAGCTTCCTCCTCGGCTTCTTGCGCTTCGCGATATCCTCGTCTTCGAAGAATATATCCTGCCAAGGGTAAGGGCAGTCAGTGCGCCTGCGGGAGCCATGGTCACGTAACAGATATAAAATACCAGTACAGTCGATTCCAGTTAACTGAGACTCATCGGGACCAGTACATGTTGGCCCAATTAAGCGCTGTCCGAATTTTCATGGAAGTAGTTAAGAATACATTAAAAAATTCAAACTACAGTTTAACTAGGTAACTATGTATTCAAATGAAATACAGAACAAATTAGAACACTACCAATACTACTACAGCACTATAAACTGTTTATTAGTTCCTAATCGTTATCGGCAGAGGAATTCAGCAAAGGCTGTCCTGTTCTATTGATTGATCACAAATCAGCAAAGCCAGTGCAGATAATGGGCCGACTTCATACAATGCTGCTGATAACCTCACTCCCCAGATCTCTACTTTCGTTGCAACGTTCAAGGTGGCTGCCGATACAGGTGCCCACCCCCCCCCCCCCCCCGCATTTCCAACGTTCGATTGACGACAACTCGCTGTTACGAAAGACTTACATCAGTTCCTGTTTTCGCTAAGCCAAGAGGATTCTCACTTCTACGAGAAAAAGGACGCCCGCTTTATACGTGTGTTTACCCCGAGAAAGACAACAATGACCGAGAGGCCCTGTGCGGGCAGTTGTTTGCGCATACGTGTACGTGCGCATGCGTGTACGTGCCAATTTTTTTTCTCCACATCAATTTTGGTTTGCTGCCTTCCCGAGTCTGATAAGTGAAACTACACCGTACCTACAATATTTCTACTTTATATAGGGTGTAAATTTATTATATCATTCCTGCTTTTACTATATGTTGGTGTTATTTTAGGATTTATGTGTTATATGCTTTGATTTGGCAGGTTATTTTTTGGGTCTGGGAACGCTCAAAACTTTTTCCCATATAAATTAATAGTAATTGCTTCTTCGCTTTACGTCATTCCGGTTTACAAACGGTTTCATAGGAACGCTCTACCTTCAGATTGCGGTGGAAACCTGTACCTTCGAATTCTTTGAACTTCCTAACCTTGTTGAAGCAGCCAAACTGTTTCGTTTTCACTCCCGGCCGTTTCTACCCGTCTCCAAGCCTGAGTGCTTGAAACCAGAGTGATCAAAACGGTTCTGAATGCTTATTTCTCAACAACTATTGGTAACAAAAAAATCACTGCTTTTTGAATTGATTTGAATTGAATTTCGGTTCATTGTCATTTAGAAACCACAACTGCAGTGCAGTTAAAAAAATGAGACGACGTACCTCCAGAATGATATCACAAAAGCACACGACAAGACAGACTACACCAGAAAATCCACATAACGTGTGCCAATCCCCAATCCAGAGTCCGGAGAGGCTGCTGCGTATTGATACCATCTTAGCGCGTTCCCCGGAAAGGAGCTCCAAAGCCACCAGACAAAACAAGACTACCCAGACACACCAAGTCAGAAGACCGACTCTACCACCCAACAAACCAAAAACTAAAGCTACAAGACCTGCACAAAACCACATAATTACAACAGTGCAGACAATACCATAATTGATTAAAAAAAACAGAGCATGGACACAGTAAAAATAGTCCAAAGATGTTAAAAGACTATAAGTTCGAAAGAAACCACCACATAGTTTCCACAAGTCCTCAGGGTCCCCGATAGACTAGTCATCCCACGCAGGTGGCAGAAGGGAATACCCCCGCTACGGACTTTGAACAGAAACTCGTGCAACTAACACTGTTTAAAAACTGTTCATTCTAGGCACGGTGTAGTGTCCCACACAAAAGCACGTGTCTGACATGAGTTAAAAACTGTTTGGCTATAGTCTCTTGTCTCAATTGAGCAGCAAAGTGCTGCAATTAAACAAAGAGAATCTCAGCTAATTACTCAACTGGTTTTCTTTAAGAAATGACTCAGATAAGTGGCTGGACTGATGAACTGCTGCTCCAGTTAATCAGAATCAATTTTATTTGCAATAGCGGGTGTGTAGCAGTGTGTAAGCGAAACAGAGAGGGAGTGAGGGTGGACAAGGGGGTGAGTGTGAACGTGAGTGAGTGAGACTGCGAGAGTGTGTGTGTAAGAGAGAGTGAGAGAGGAGAGAAAGCGTGTGACTGTGTGCACACGCGGGACCGTCCCCGGTGACGGTTGGGGTGTGTGCGTTTGTTCATGTGTGCGTCAGTCTCCCAGTGAGGGTCAGTGTGTGTGGGACCATCCCCCTGTGGGTGTAAGAGTGAGTGAGAGAGAGAGAGAGAGAGAGAGAGAGAGAGAGAGAGAGAGAGAGAGAGAGAGTGTGGGAGAGAGGGAGAGAGAGAGGGAGAGAGAGAGTGAGTGAGAGTGTGTGAGAGAGAGTGAGAGAGACAGAGAGGGAGAGAGAGAGTGTGTGAGAGAGAGTGTGAAAGTGAGAGAGAGAGAGAGAAGGAGAGAGAGTGTGTGAGAGAGAGAGAGTGGGAGAGAGAGTGAGAGAGAGAGGGACGGTGTGTGTGTGTGTGTGTGTGTGTGTGTGTGAGAGAGAGAGAGAGTGTGTGTGGGAGTGAGTGACAGAGAGAGGGACGGGGTGTGTGTGTGTGTGTGTGTGTGTGTGTGTGTGTGTGTGTGTGTGTGTGAGAGAGAGAGAGACCCACACCCAGGTCATAACTCAGTCATCCAACTGCAAGCACTTCTGACGTAGCTTTTGGGAGTTACCTGGCCATGAATTGGGTCATCGCTGACTTCCTGTTCCGAGGAGAAGCTGTCGTCTTCATCCTCCGAGTAATTGTCGATGTCCGGGGATCGATCTGTAGCAGATAAAAACCCAACTCTGTCAACCACAACAAGCACCTTCTGCAGATCTCCATCCCACACAATCCTTTCTGTTCCCAGCCTCTCTCGAGAACACAAATGCTTCATCGTTACCAGCAAAGCTTAGAGCAAGAGGAGGCCATTCAGTCTATCGAACCAGGGATAACTCTTTAAAAGAACTCTTCATTCAGCCCCACTCCCCCTGCTCTCTCCCCTTCTCAAAATCCTACAAAAGGTAGTGGGTTTGGCCCAGTCCATCATGGGTAAAGCCCCCCCCCACCACCATTGAGCACGCCCACATGTAATACTGTCATAGGAAAGCGACATCCATCATCAGGGATCCCCACCACCCAGGCCGTGCTCTCTTCTCGCTGCTGCCATCAAGTAGAAGGTACAGGAGCCTCAGGTCCCGCACCACCAGGTTCAGGAACAGTTACTACCCCTCAACCATCAGGAAGGAGGTACAGGAGCCTCAGATCCCACACCACCAGGTTCAGGAACAGTTATTACCTCTCAACCATCAGGAAGGAGGTACAGGAGCCTCAGATCCCACACCACCAGGTTCAGGAACAGTTACTACCTCTCAACCAACAGGAAGGAGGTACAGGAGCCTCAGATCCCACACCACCAGGTTCAGGAACAGTTACTACCCCTCAGGCTCCTGAACCAGAGGGGATAATTTCACTCATGCCAACACTGAACTGTTCCCACAACCTATGGACTCATTTTAAGGACTCTCTATCTGATGTTCTCATTATTTATTGATATTTGCAAATTGTTGTCGGTTTACAGTGACTATTCTATAGATTTATTGAGTATGCCCACAAGAAAATTAATCTTAAGGTTGTATATGGTAACATATGCTCCCTCTACGTTGTGCGTGAATGCGCGCACACATTTTGCTACTAGGAAATTTGGGGAATTTAAACTGCGCACAAGAGGTTGTCACCCTCTCCCCCGTCGGCCTGTTCAGCATATTTCACGACCCTACCCGATCACATTTCCTTTCCCGGTTTCTGACGCGGACGGTGCTGACAACGTGGAGTTGGCGACAATTTGTCTGCAGAGTTTAGAAATGGCTTATTTATACCGTTTTTATTGAAGAAATCGTTGATCCACTACGGTCAAATCCCAAAGAAGCGAAGAGCACAGATCCGCTCATTCCCTTAAAGCGGAATAGCTCTTCTACTTAAAAATTCAGCGCGCACACGTTGTTGTCACCGGACCAAAAAAACTGCACGGCACAAGATTTTTGCACGCACTGGTCATTACAAATTAGAGGGAACATCGACAGTGACATATTTGTATCTCGATAATAAAATTCACTTTGAACTTTGATTTGTGGGTTACTGAGAATAAAAACCACAGGGGAAATGAGGGGGAGTTTCCCCCCTCCCCACCGCATTGGAGTTGTTTCTGGGAATGCGCTTCCTGAAAGAATCCATGTGTCCCTGTTAGGCCCAGATGGGACCCTATCTGGAATTTGTGACCGGGTTTGGTCTCCGTACTTAAGGAAGATGTACGTCTGAATGGGGTTTGCAGTAAAGGTTCGCCAGACTGACTTGTGGAGCGGTACAAGAGATTACACAGACTATGTCCACGCCCGCAATATTTTCATCCGCCCGCGAGGATGCGGACGTTCAACTCTCTGCTTAACGTCTCATTCTCAATGGGCAGCACTGTCGTCAGAGCACTTCTCGTACTGAATAATATTTAATTATTATCTTGTCTCTCTGTATTTACTGTGGACGCCCGCAAGAAAATGAATCTCGGGGTTGTCAAGTCAAGTCAAGCCAAGTCACTTTTATTGTCATTTCGACCATAACTGTCGGCACAGTACACAGTAAAAACGAGACAAAGTTTTTTCAGGACCGTGGTGTTACATGACACAGTACAAAAACTAGACTGAACTACGTAAAAAACACAGAGAGAAAAAAACTACACTAGACTACAGATCTACACAGGACTGCATAAAGTGCACAAAAACAGTGGAGGTATTACAATAAATAATAAACAGGACAATAGGGCAATAAGGTGTCAGGCCAGGCTCTGGGTATTGAGGAGTCTGATGGCTTGGGGGAAGAAACTGTTACATAGTCTGGTTGTGAGAGCCCGAATGCTTCGGAGCCTTTTCCCAGACGGCAGGAGGGAGAAGAGTTTGTATGAGGGGTGTGTGGGGTCCTTCATAATGCTGTTCGCTTTGCGGATGCAGTGTGTGGTGTAAATGTCCGTGATGGCGGGAACAGAGACCCCGATGATCTTCTCAGCTGACCTCACTATCCGCTGCAGGGTCTTGCGATCCGAGACGGTATATGGTGACATACACGTACTTCGGACAGATGGGGCTCACTGGCCGCGGTCGGCAGCCCAGCTAGGAGAGGGAAAACTCTGATCTCAAACCTCCGCTGGCTTGCGGCTCACGGGGGGGGGGGGGAGGCTTCGGGAGTGAACCCCGAGGGGAAAAAATCCAGAGCTGGGGTCCCTTGGGCAGTCCTGCGTTGAGTTCAACGCTGACTGGCGTCTCCTGGAACCAGACTGTATCGGTCTCCGCCATTCCTCTAGGCTCATCAGACGCGTGGAGAGGTGGAGCTCGCACCACGGGCATCCCCCCCAGCTTGCACGCCTAGACAGCTATAGGCCAACTCTGACCAACAGAGGCCAACACAGCACTTTAATAATAAACTCACTTCCTTGAGCTTCGAACCTCCCTGAAAATATCTCCTCCCCCCCCCTCCCCCACCACCACCTACTCCTCATTTCGAGTTGAATCCACCCCCTTTCAGACAGACCGTCCCAGAGTGAGGGGAGGGAGGAAGGAAATGAATGGTCTCACCTGACAGCTTCAGCTTGGGGGTCTCGTGGTCGATGGGCTGGCTGGACAGAGAATAAATCCTCACCTCGGCCACCAGAACCGAGGCTTCCTTGATGTTGCTATGGAGGCCGAGTACCTGGCCCCCCTCACTGGGGTGCTGCATGACCTGGGAACAGTGCAAAGGTCAAAGGGCAGATCGACCCTGGCCAACCGACCACTTATCTGTCATCCGAACCGCGGCAGAACACCACTCCCACCTCCCCAGTATCAATGAACAAAACCCCGGGCCGTGTGACGGAGACACAAAGATGGCAGACGCTGGGATTTGAAGAAACGCAAAGTGCGCTGGGGGGGGGGGGGGGGGGAGGGCTTTCAATTTTTTTTTCTTACCTGGAGGCAGAGAACCCGGAGATTTCTGGGGGGAGGGTGCAAATCCTGGGGAATTGGGGGGAGTTTGACAAGAGATCCCTCGGGTCTGAAGTGTAAGGAGTTCAGAGGTCACAGGGGATGGGGAGAGGATGGGGGGGGGACAGAGATCCCGGGAATTGCGAGTGTGGGGCAGCAATCCCTGTAGATTGAGGGGCAGGGATAGGAGTGGGGAATGGGCAGACATTCCAGGGGATTATGGGTGGGGGGGGAGAGATCCTGAAGCATCAGGGCAGGGGACAGAAATCCTGGCTGATCAGGGAAGAGGACAAAGGTCCCATATGATTTTGGGAGGGGTCAAACTTTTCAGGGGATTTCAGCAGGATGGGGTCAGAGGTCACAGGGATTTTGGAGGGGGTTAGAGATCCCGGGGGATTTTGTGGGGGCGGGGGGATTCAGAGATCCTGTGGGATTTTGGAAGGAGGGTGTGGTTAGAGATCCAGTGAGACTTCCAAAGGGAGGGGTCAGAGAGATCCCGGGAGATCAGAGTGGCAGAGATTTTGAGGGATCGGAGTGCGGAAGGGGCGGAAATCCCGGAGATGTGGGGGGGGGGGGGGGGCAGTGTTCACTGATCTCATGACAAAATGGAGCAGAAATTCCCGCGGGTTGACCCACAGAGACGGAAGGCTGGACATCCGGGTGAGGATTCGAACCGGAGCACAAGGACCTTAAAGTCAGAGCTTTGCTTTATTTATTCATTAAGATACCGCACGGAATGGGCCCTTCTGGCCCGAAAATCCCTAGTCCAATCACAGGACAGTTTACAGTGACCAATTACCTACCAACCGGTACGACTCTGGACTGTGGGAGGAAACCGGAGCACCCGGAGGAAACCCACATTGGTCGCGGGGAGAACGTGCAAACTCCTCACATGCGGTAGCGGGAATTTGAACTCTGAACTCTGACGGCCCGAGCTGTAACCGCCAAGCTACAGATGGGCGCCCCGTCCTGACCCGATGTCACTGCGCGAGCTCCGTACAGGCAGTGGTGGGGTTCGAACCTCGATCGCCAGCGCTAACAGGCGACCGTGCCGACCGCCACCCGACTGGGACAACAGAGGCGGAGAGGATATGGGATTCACCGGCTAGCAGGAGACTTTGACCGCGACCCTGAGACCCAGTTAATGCCCCCCCAACATGTTCACCACCCCCCGCCCCCCCCCATTTCCCCAGGGAATGTCCTGAATGACCCGGGTGGGGGGGGGGGGGAAATCGGACGAGATTGAGAGACATCGATCTTGGAATCTAGAGGGAATCAGTGGTCCTAGAGTAGGCTCTAGTGTTGCTGGGGAGGGGGTTCCGAGCGGGCCTGTTGCCGGGGAGGGGGTTCCGAGTGGGCTTGTTGCCGGGGAGGGGGTTCCGAGCGGGCCTGTTGCCGGGGAGGGGGTTCCGAGTGGGCTTGTTGCCGGGGAGGGGGTTCCGAGTGGGGTTGCTGGGGAGGGGGTTCCGAGCGGGCCTGTTGCCGGGGAGGGGGTTCCGAGTGGGCTTGTTGCCGGGGAGGGGGTTCCGAGCGGGCTTGTTGCTGGGGAGGGGTTTCCGAGCGGGCCTGTTGCCGGGGAGGGGGTTCCGAGCGGGCCTGTTGCCAGGGAGGGGGTTCCGAGTGGGCTTGTTGCCGGGGAGGGGGTTCCAAGTGGGGTTGCTGGGGAGGGGGTTCCGAGCGGGCCTGTTGCCGGGGAGGGGGTTCCGAGTGGGCTTATTGCAGGGGAGGGGGTTCCGAGCGGGCCTGTTGCTGGGGAGGGGGTTCCGAGCGGGCCTGTTGCCGAGCAGGGGGTTCCGAGCGGGCCTGTTGCCGGGGAGGGGGTTCCGAGCGGGCTTGTTGCCGGGGAGGGGGTTCCGAGCGGGCCTGTTGCCGGGGAGGGGGTTCCGAGCGGGCCTGTTGCCGGGGAGGGGGTTCCGAGCGGGCCTGTTGCCGGGGAGGGGGTTCCGAGCGGGCCTGTTGCCGGGGAGGGGGTTCCGAGCGGGCCTGTTGCCGGGGAGGGGGTTCCGAGTGGGCCTGTTGCCGGGGAGGGGGTTCCGAGCGGGCCTGTTGCCGGGGAGGGGGTTCCGAGCCGGCCTGTTGCCGGGGAGGGGGTTCCGAGTGGGCTTGTTGCTGGGGAGGGGGTTCCGAGCGGGCCTGTTGCCGGGGAGGGGGTCCAAGGGGGCCTGTTGCCCGGGTGGAGGGTTTCTGAGGGGCCTCACCTCAGCCATGTTGATGAGCCCCACGGCCAGCGTCTTGTAGCCGAGGATTGTGCGGTTCTTGTACCTCTTCCGGCGCTGCAACATGATCTGGAGCTTGTTGGCGTCGCGCTTCAGGAAGTGCGGGTACTGGGTGGGCGATGGGGGGGAGGGGAACACCAGCACGTCAGCACCCGTCCCACTTCATCCGACGTCCCCTGACCCGAGAGCCCCACTCGTTCGGTGGGTAACCCACCCATCTCGTCCCACCCCTCCCCACCCATCACCCCGCAGAACTCTCGCTTCTGTACCCCGTCCCCCAACCCCCTTCCTCCTTAACCCCACCCTCCCGGCCTCTAACTTCCCTCTGGCCCACGGTCGCCACCCTTTCCTCAACCCCGCCCTTCCACCCTTCTCCTCTCCCACCTGACCCCTAACCTCTGACCCACCCATCGACCCCTCCGCCCCCCCCACCCAACCCTCCTTTAATCTACCCCATCCCCTGCCCAGCTCCGCAGCCTCCCCTCTCCCCATCTCCTCCCCTCCCACGACCTGTCCCCGTCCCCTCCCCTCCCCCTCAACACCGTGAGCCCCCACCCCCCAGGGTCCGGCTCTGCACACTCCACACATCTCCACCCCCACCGCGGAGGCCACGGTTGTTGGGTTAGAACCTACCCCACACCCGACCCCAGAGACACGGAAGGTGGGGAGGGGGGCCGTCACGGTTACCTGGAGAGAGAAGGTCAGCTGTAAGTCCGTCTCAGTCATACTGCTGGCCAGTAGTGGGATCTCGTTCGAGCGCAGCACCCTCTTCGAGCCCTGCAGTCCGGGGGAGTGAGAGAGGCGGGGGTTTGGAAATGGAGATCAACGGGAGGGGCGCAAACCAGAAGCAATATACCGGCCCACCTCCCGACCGCGCCCGGCCGCCAGCGACCGATAGAGAGTTAGGGCCACGACTTCCCGCTCCGTACGGAGGAACCGCTAGCTTTGTGGATGATACGAAGAGCGACAGGCAGAGCTGAGGAACCAGGGAAGGACTTGGATGGGTTAGAGGAACGGGCCAAGAAGTGGCGGGTGGATTACGGTGCGGGGAAGTGAACAGTCGTGCACTTTGGTAGAAGAAATTGAAACAAAGACCATTTCCCAAACAGGGAGAAAATACAAAACTCAGGAGGGGCACGGAGACCCAGGAATCCTCGCGCAGATTTCCCCGGAGGCCGAGGAAGGCCGGCGCAAATTTAGCGTCCATTCCGAGACGACTAGCAGACGGAAGCTACAGCTTTACAAGGAGAACTGAGAGCACCGGGAGGTGGGGCTCCTGGGGACAAAAAGGGTCAGTGTTTGAGGAGCGTCTGCTGGCCCTGGGCCCTTACTCGACGGAGTTTAAAAGGGAGGTTGGGGGCGGACCTCATTAAAACCTATTGAACGCTGAAAGAATGTGGAGAGGATGTTCTCAATAGCGGGAGAGTCCAGGACCAGAGGGCACAATCTCAGGATAGAAGGGCGTTGCTTTAGAACAGAGACGAGGAGGAAGTTCTTAAGCCAGAGGGTGGAGTATCTGTGGAAGTCACCGGAGGCCAAGCCCCTGGTGGTATTTAAAGCGGCGGCTGACGGACGGAAAGAGGACATGGAGAGACGTTTCTGTCGGCAGAGGGCCTCACCTGCAGCTTCACAGCGATCACCACCGAACTCAGGTCTTTGTCCAACTCCTTCAACACCAGGAGCTTCTTCAGGGTCAGACTGAACAACCTGGGAGGGGGGGTGGGGGAGAAAAACGGGAGAGTGAGGCATCTGCCGGACCTCACGCGACGCCGCGGTCCCCGGTTTCCGGTTCGAACCCCGCCGCCACCTGTGGGGAGCCCGCACCGTCTCCGCCACCGTCCGACCGCGGACCCAAACCTGGCGGAAACCCACGTGGTCGCGGGGAGGCCGTGGCGGCGGCGGGAAATCGATCCCCGGGGCGCTGGCGCTGGAAGAAGTTCGCGCCCCGACAGACATGAACGGAGACCCCAGGATTTCATCAGATCAGCCTTATCGATGGAAGGAACAGACCAGCCAAACCTCAGTGTCCATGTTACCATATCACGATTACAGCACGGAAACAGGCCATCTCGGCCCTCCTAGTCCGTGCCGAACGCTTACTCTCACCTAGTCCCACTGACCCATATAACCATATAACAATTACAGCACGGAAACAGGCCATCTCAGCCCTCCTAGTCCGTGCCAAACGCTTACTCTCACCTAGTCCCACTGACCCATATAACCATATAACAATCACAGCACGGAAACAGGCCATCTCGGCCCTTCTAGTCCGTGCCCAACGCTTACTCTCACCTAGTCCCACTGACCCATATAACCATATCACGATTACAGCACGGAAACAGGCCATCTCGGCCCTCCTAGTCCATGCTGAACGTTTACTCTCACCTAGTCCCACTGACCCATATAACCATATAACCGTTACAGCACGGAAACAGGCCATCTCGGCCCTTCTAGTCCATGCCCAACGCTTACTCTCACCTAGTCCCACTGGCCCGCACTCAGCCCATAACCCTCCATTCCTTTCCTGTCCATATCCCTATCCAATTTTACTTTAAATGACAAAATCAAACCTGCCTCTACCACTTCTACTGGAAGCTCATTCCACACAGCTACCACACTCTGAGTAAAGAAGATCCCCCTTGTGTTACACCTAAACTTTTGCCCCTTAACTCTCAACTCACGTCCTCTTGTTTGAATCTCCCCTACTCTCAATGGGAAAAGCCTATCCTCCTCATAATTTTAAATACCTCTACCAAGTCCCCCCTCAACCTTCTACACTCCAAAGAATAAAGACCTAACTTGTTCAATCTTTCCCTGTAACTTAGGTGCTGAAACCCAGGTAACATTCTAGTAAATCTCCTCTGTACTCTCTCTATTTTGTTGACATCTTTCCTGTAATTTGGTGACCAGAACTGTACACAATACTCCAAATTTGGCCTCACCAATGCCTTGTACAATTTTAACATTACATCCCAACTCCTATACTCAATGCTCTGATTTATAAAGGCCAGCGTACCAAAAGCTTTCTTCACCACCATATCCACATGAGATTCCACCCTGCAGCAACAGGAGAAAGAGCCTATTTCAGAATCACTGTCCCCTCCTTAATACCCACCCTGCCGAACGGGACCGCTCATTAGAATTCAAGGGGGTTAGTTATGCGTAGGGTGGCGTGTGCAGTGATAATTACCCTGGGCTAACAGTCCGGATTACGAGCTCAAATCCCAACATGACAGCTGGGAATTAAACACCATTGCCTAAATAAAATTTAGTGTCGATGAGGGCAAGCCAAATTAACGATTCACCCAGAGAGTGACACGAGAGATTCTGCAGACGCTGGAAATCCAGAGGAACGCACACAAAACGCTGGAGGAACCCAGCAGGTCGGGCAGCGTCTGTGGAGGGGAACAAACAGTCCACGTTTCGGGCCGAGACCCTTCGTCAGGGCCAGAAGGAAAGGGGGAAGAAGCAAGAATTAGAAGGTGGGATGAGGAGGAGGAGGACAAGCTGGCTGATGATAGGTGAAGCCAGGCGGGTGGGGGAGGAGGGATGGAGTAAGAAGCTGGGAGGTGATAGGTGGAAAATGTAAAGGGACTGAGGAAGGAGGGATCTGATTGGAGAGGGGAGTGGACCATGGGAGAAAGGGAAGGAGCAGGGAACTGGGGAGTTGGGGAGTTTAGAGTTGGGGAATTGGGCACACACACACAGGAGGAACTCAGCAGGCCAGGCAGCATCTGTGGAGATGAATAAAGCCGATGTTTCGGGCTGAGACCCTTCATCAGCGCCGGAACGGAAGAGGGAAGAGGCCGGAATATGAAGGTGGAAAAGGGGGGAGGAGATGACAGGTGAGACCAGGTGAGGGGGGAAGTCGGGTTAGTGGCAGAATTTACTGGTGGGGAAGAAACGGAGACAGAGAGAAGGGGGTGGGGAGCAAAAGCCACGATGTTAACTTCTCCCTGTTCTTCTCCTCTTCCTTTACCCATTCTGGTTCCCTCTCTCACCTCTTCCCCTCTCCCCACTGGTCCATCACTTCCCTCTGATTCCACCCTCCCCCCTCCATGGTCCACTCTACTCTCCAATCAAATTCCACCTTCTTCAGGCCTTTACCTTTTCCACCTATCACCTCCCAGCTTCTTACTTCCGCGCCACCCCCCCCCACTTTCCCACTCCCCCCCAAGAGTCTAGGAGAGCGAGAGAGGGGACTAGACTGAAATGCAGAAGTTGTAAACAGCATGGAAACAGGCCCATGTGTCCATGCCGGACATTTTGCCCCAATTCCCTTCATTAGGCCCACGTAACGGCCAGACAGGCTGCAGCTCTTTGGATTCCTGCTGCCGGACTCTGATGTTTTCACTCCAGGGTTGCTTTGGAAGTCGGGGCAGAGGGACGAAACCTCTTGGTTCGCCGTCCTCATATTAAGCACTAACAGAACAACGAAAATTAAAACCAGAGGTCCCACAAAGTGAAGGAAAACAGAAGGAGAATCAGTGAGAGGAAGGAGAAGATGGCGCCCAACGTGGGGGCAACTTTCTTTTTGCATATCTACACGTAGTTAAACTTCCCACTCCAATTCGCAGATAAGACCCCGCCAACGAGGACAACCCCTATTCAAATGACGCAGAGCCAGAGCTTTGCGGAATCATACAAATGTCACCGAATGCAAGGAAACAAATCACAGGGTTGTACTTGGTAATATGGTTGAGTTCAGCCTGTAATTTGATAGGGAGACTGACTTCGCAATACTTCAGAAAGGAAATTGCACTCCTCATAGGTATGAGAACAGGTTGGGTGAACTCGGCCTTTTCTCCTTGGAGTGACGGAGGATGAGAGGTGACTTGATAGAGGTGTACAAGATGATGAGAGGCATTGATCGTGTGGATAGTCAGAGGCTTTTTTCCCAGGGCTGAAACGGCTGCCACAAGAGGACACAGGTTTAAGGTGCTGGGGGGTAGGTACAGAGGGGATGTCAGGGGTAAGTTTTTTACTCAGAGAGTGGTGAGTGTGTGGAATGGGCTGCCGGAGACGGTGGTGGAGGCGGATACGATAGGGTCTTTTAAGAGACTCCTGGATAGGTACATGGAGCTTAGAAAAATAGAGGATTGTGGGTAACCCTAGGTAATTTCTAAAGTCAGGACATGTTCGGCACAGCTTTGTGGGCCGAAGGGCCTGTACTGTGCTGTAGGGTTTCTATGTTTCTCTGCAGTGGTATGAGAGAGTTGTCCAAAGTGTATTGGAAGGAGTTGCTGGCAGGAATGACAGCAGAGCAGCGATGGTGTGAGTCTCTGGGGAAAATGAGGAAGGTGCAGGACAGATTTATTCCAAAAATTTAGAAACACTCAAATTGCAAACTAGTACAACCGTGGCTGACAAGGGAAGTCAAAGCTAATGTAAAAGCAAAAGAGAGGGCATTCAACAAAGCAAACATCAGTGAGAAGACAGAGGAAGCTTTGAAAAAAACCGAGAGAGCAACTAAAAGAATCATTCGGAGGGAAAGGATGAAATATGAAAGCAAGCGAGCCAACAATATCAACGTGGACAGTTAAAGCTTCTTCAAGTGTGCAAAAATGATGAGAGATGAGAGTGGGTATAAGAGGGCTAGAAAATGATGCCGGAGAAATAATAACGGAGGGGGGGGGGCAAGGAGGTAACAGATGAACTAAATGAGTATTTGGCATCAGTGGAGGATGTTGTAGTGTGTGAAGGAAGAGAAGTGAGTGCAGTTACTGTTGCAAGGGAGAAGGTGCTCGAAATGCTGAAAGACGGTGGTGTCTGAAAAGAGGATGCTGTCCAAGTTGCATGCCATCTTGGACAATGACTCCCATCCACTCCATAATGTACTGGTTAGGCACAGGAGTACATTCAGCCAGAGACTCATTCCACCGAGATGCAACACTGAGCGTCACAGGAAGTCATTCCTGCCTGTGGCCATCAAACTTTACAACTCCTCCCTCGGAGTGTCAGACACCCTGAGCCAATAGGCTGCTCCTGGACTTATTTCCACAGCATAATTTACTTATTATTATTTAACTATTTATGGTTTTATATTGCTGTATTCCTACACTATCCTTGGTTGGTGCGGCTACGTCTGTCTGTCTGTGTGTAAGTCACCCGGACCAGATGAACTGCACCCTAGGGTTCTGAAAGAGGTAGCGGTGAAGATTATGGAGGCATTAGGAAGATGTTGGAGTCAATTGTTAGGGATGAGTACTTAGCGACACTGGACAGGATAGGACAAATCCAGCAGAGTTTCCTTCAGGGAAAATCTTCCCTGACGAACCCGTTGGAATTCTTTGAGGAGATTAAAAGTAGGATAGATAAAGGGGATGCAGTGATGATATCTGGACTCTCAGAAGGCCTTTGACAAGGTGTCACACGTGAGGCTGCTTACCAAGTTAAGAGCCCGTGGTATCACAGGAAAGTTACTGAAATGGTTCGAGCATTGGCTGGTTGGTAGGAGGCAGCGAGTGGGAATAAAAGGATCCTTTTCTGGTTGGCTGCCAGTGACCCTCAGTGTCCCGCAGGGGTCGGTGTTGGGACCGCTTCTTTCTATGCTGCATATCAATGATTCAGATGATGGAATAGATGACTTTGTTGCCAAGTTTATACGAAGACTGGTGGAGGGGCAGGTCGTGTTGAGGAACAGGCAGGAGGCAGACGGACTTAGACAGATTAGGAGAATGGGCAAGAAAGAGGCAAATGAAATAGAATGGTGGAAAATGCATGATCGTGCGCTTTGGTAGAAGAAATAAACGTGCGGACTACTTTCTAAACGAGGAGAAAATCCAAACATCTGAGATGCAAAGAGGTAGGAGTGAGGCACTGTTGATCAGAGATAGTGTCACGGCTGCAGAAAAGGAGGAAGTCATGGAGTCTCTGTGGGTGGAGGTTAGGAACGGGAAGGGGTCAATAATTCTACTGGGCGTTTTTTATAGACCACCCAATAGTAACAGGGACATCGAGGAGCAGATAGGCAGACAGATTCTGGAAAGGTGTAATAATAACAGGGTTGTCGTGGTGGGAGATTTTAATTTCCCAAATATCGATTGGCATCTCCCTAAAGCGAGGGGTTTAGATAGGGTGGCATTTGTTAGGTGTGTTCAGGAAGGTTTCTTGACACAGTATTTAGATAATCCCACAAGAGGAGAGGCTGTACTTGATCTGGTATTGGGAAATGAACCTGGTCAGGTGTCAGATCTCTCAGTGGGAGAGCATTTTGGAGATAGTGATCATAATTCTATCTCCTTTTCCATAGCCTTAGAGAGGGATAGGAACAGACGTTAGGAAAGTGTTTAATTGGAGTAAGGGGAAATATGAGGCTAACCGGCAAGAACTTGGAAGCAAAAATTGGGATCAGATGTTCTCAGGGAAAGGTACGGAAGAAATGTGGCAAATGTTCAGGGGATATTTGTGTGGAGTTCTGTATAGGTACATTCCAATGAAACAGGGAAAGGATGGTAGGGTACAGGAACCGTGGTGTACAAAGTCTGTTGTAAATCTAGTCAAGAAGAAAAGTTTATGAGAATGTTCAAAAAACTGGGCAATGATAGAGATCTAGAAGATTATAAGGCTAGCGGGAAGGAGCTTAAGAAAGAAATTAGGAGAGCCAGAAGGGGCGGGCAGGATTAAGGAAAACCCCAAGACATTCTACAGGTATGTGAAGAGCAAGAGGATAAGACGTGAGAGAATAGGACTAATCAAGTGTGACAATGGAAAAGTATGTTTGGAACCGGAGGTACTTAATGAATACTTTACTTCAGTATTCACCATGGAAAACAACCTTGGTGATTGTAGGGATGACGTGCAGCCGACTGAAAAGCTTGAGCATTACACAAGAGGATGTGCTGGAGCTTTTGGAAAGCGTCAAGTTGGATAAGTTGCTGGGACTGGACGAGATGTATCCCAGGCTACTGTGGGAGGTGAGGGAGGAGATTGCTGAGCCTCTGGCGAAGATCTTTGCATCAGCAATGGGGATGGGAGAGGTTATGGAGGATTGGAGGTTATGGATGTTGTTCCCTTATTCAAGAAAGGGAGTAGAGATAGCCCAGTAAATTATAGACCAGTGAGTCTTACCACAGTGGTTGGTAGGTTGATGGAGAAGATCCTGAGAGGCAGGATTTATGAACATTTGGAGAGGTATAATGTGATTATGAATAGTCAGCATGGCTTTGTCAAGGGCAGGTCCTGCCTTACGAGCCTGATTGAATTTTTTGAGGTTGTGACTAAACACGTTGATGAAGGAAGAGCAGTAGATGTAGTGTATACCGATTTCAGCAAGGTATTTGATAAGGTACCCCATGCAAGGCTTATTGAGAAAGTAAGGAGGCATGGGATCCAAGGGGACATTACTTTGTGGATCCAGAACTGGCTTGCCCACAGAAGGCAAAGGGTGGCTGTAGACGGGTCATATTCTGCATGGAGGTCGGTGACCAGTGGTGTGCCTCAGGGATCTGTTCTGGGACCCTTACTCTTCTTGATTTTTATAAATGACCTGGATGACGAAGTGGAGGGATGGGTTAGTAAGTTTGCTGATGACACAAAGGTTGGGGGTGTTGTGGAAAGTGTGGAGGGCTGTCAGAGTTTGCAGTGGGACATTGATAGGATGCAAAACCGGGCTGAGAAGTGGCAGATGGAGTTCAACCCAGGTAAGTGTGAAATGGTTCATTTTGGTAGGTCAAATATGATGGCAGAATATAGCATTAATGATAAGACTCCTGGCAGTGTGGAGGATCAGAGGGATCTTGGGGTTCGAGTCCATAGGACGCTCAAAGCAGCTGCGCAGATTGACTCTGTGGTTGAGAAGGCGTACGGTGTATTGGCCTTCATCAATCATTGGGATTGTGTTTAGGAGCCGAGAGGTAATGTTGCAGCTATATAGGACCCTGGACAGACCCCATTTGGAGTACTGTGCTCAGTTCTGGTCGCCTCACTACAGGAAGGATGTGGAAACTATAGAAAGGGTGCAGAAGAGATTTACAAGGATTTTGCTTGGATTGGGGAGCATGCCTTATGAGAATAGGTTGAGTGAACTCGGCCTTTTCTCCTTGGAGCGACGGAGGATGAGAGATGACCTGATAGAGCTGTATAAGATGATGAGAGGCATTGATCGTGTGGATAGTCAGAGGCTTTTTCCCAGGACTGAAATGGCTAACACGAGAGGGCATAGTTTTAAGGTGCTGGGGAGTAGGTGCAGAGGAGATGTCAGGGGTGAGTTTTTTACTCAGAGAGTGGTGAGTGTGTGGAATGGGCTGCCGGCGACGGTGGTGGAGACGGATACGATAGGGTCTTTTAAGAGAGTCCTGGACTCAGAAAAATAGAGGGTTATGGGTAAAGCTAGGTAATTTCTAAGGTAAGGACATGTTCGGGACAGTTTTGTGGGCCGAAGGGCCTGCATTGTGCTGTAGGTTTCCTAGGTTTCCCTGTTTTATGCTTTGGGAGTCCGTGTGCAGAACACCCTGAAGGTTAACTTGCAGGTAGAGTCGGTGGTGAGGAAGGCAAATGCCGTGTTAGTATTCATTTCACAAGAGGTCTAGAATACAGGAGCAGAGTTACGATGCTGAGGCCAATGGGGAGTATGGTGAACGGTTTTGGGCCCCCTCATCTAAGATGTGCTGGAATTGGAGAGGATCCGGAGGAGGTTCACAAGGACGACTGTGAGAATGAAAGGGTGATCATATGAGGAACGTTTAATGGGTCTGGGTCCGCACTCGCTGGAATTTAGAAGGACGAAGAGGGATCTCATTGAAACCTCTCGAATGTTGAAAGGCCTCAACAGAGTAGATGTGGAAAGGATGTTTCCCATGGTGGGGGAATCTAGGACCAGTGGACACAGACAGAGTGGATGTGGAAAGGATGTTTCCTATAGTGGGGGAGTCTAGGACCAGAGGACACAGATAGAGTGGATGTGGAAAGGATGTTTCCCATGGTGGGGGAATCTAGGACCAGTGGACACAGACAGAGTGGATGTGGAAAGGATGTTTCCTATAGTGGGGGAGTCTAGGACCAGAGGACACAGATAGAGTGGACGTGGAGAGGATGTTTCCCATGGTGGGGGAGTCTAGGACCAGAGGACACAAATAGAGTGGATGTGGAGATGATGTTTCCTATGGTGGGGGAGTCTAGGACCAGAGGACTCAGATAAGAGTGGATGTGGAGAGGATGTTTCCTATAGTGGGGGAGTCTAGGACCAGAGGACACAGATAAGAGTGGATGTGGAGAGGATGTTTCCTATAGTGGGGGAGTCTAGGACCAGAGGACACAGATAGAGTGGATGTGGAGAGGATGTTTCCTATAGTGGGGGAGTCTAGGACCAGAGGACACAGATAGAGTGGATGTGGAGAGGATGTTTTCTATAGTGGGGGAGTCTAGGATCAGAGGACACAGATAGAGTGGATGTGGAGAGGATGTTTCCTATAGTGGGGGAGTCTAGGACCAGAGGACACAGATAGAGTGGATGTGGAGAGGATGTTTCCTATAGTGGGGGAGTCTAGGACCACAGATAGAGTGGATGTGGAGAGGATGTTTTCTATAGTGGGGGAGTCCAGGACCAGAGGACACAGATAGAGTGGATGTGGAGAGGATGTTTCCAATAGTGGGGAGTCTAGGACCAGAGGACACTGATAGAGTGGATGTGGAGAGGGTGTTTTCTATAGTGGGGGAGTCCAGGACCAGACGACACAGATAGAGTGGATGTGGAGAGGATGTTTCCTATAATGGGGGGAGTCTAGGACCAGAGGACACAGATAGCGTGGATGTGGAGAGGATGATTCCTATAGTGGGGGTGTCTAGGACCAGAGGACACAGATAGAGTGGATGTGGAGAGGATGTTTCCCATACTGGGGGAGTCTCGGACCAGAGGACACAGAGAGAGTGGATGTGGAGAGGGTGTTTTCTATAGTGGGGGAGTCTAGGACCAGAGGACACAGATAGAGTGGATGTGGAGAGGATGTTTCCTATAGTGGGGGAGTCTAGGACCAGACGACACAGATAGAGTGGATGTGGAGAGGATGTTTCCCATGGTGGGGGAGTCTAGGACCAGAGGGCACAGCCTCGGGATAGAGGGGTGTCAATTTAAAACAGACGTGGAGAAGTTTCTTTAGCCAGAGGGTGGTGAATTTACGGAATTTATTACCACAGGCAGCTGTGGAGGTTTAAGGCAGAGATTGATCGGGTCTCGACTGAACGCAGCATCAAAGGTTACAGGGAAAGGGTTGGGGAGTGGGGCTGAGGAGGGGGAGAAAGGGCCAGAAGGATTCAGTCAAGTTTGAATGGTGGAGCAGACTCGGTGGGCCAAATGGCCTAATTCTGCTTCTGTCTTATGGTCTCATGTACTTTGATAATAAACTTACTTTGAACTTTGAAGCACAGGGCTGCATGTACACACTGTGACCACTAGGGGGCACACCGCACAACTGCAGACACAAACAAGACAAGATCTGCGGACAACACACACACACAAAATGCTGGAGGAACTCAGCAGGCCAGGCAGCGTCTACGGATGAAAATACAGTCCACGTTTCGGGCCGGGACCCTTTAGCAGGGCTGGAGGGGAAAAAAAAGATGAGTAGATTTAAAAGGTGTGGGGTTGGGGAAAGAGAAGCACAAGGTGATGGGTGGAACCGGGAGGGGGAGGGATGAAGTAGAGAGCTGGGATATTGATTGATGAACGAGACAGAAGGCCGTGGAAGGAATGAAAGAGGGGAGGAGCACCAGAGGGAGGTGATGGGCAGGTTAGGAGACACAGTGAGAGAGGGAAATGGGGATGGGGAACAGTGAAGGGGTGTTGGGGGAGGGGGGCATTACCAGAAGTTTGAGAAATCGATATTCATGCCATCAGGTTGGAGGCTGCCCCGAATACAAGGTGTTTTTCTTCCAACACGAGTGTGGCCTCGTCACGACAGTGGAGGAGGCCATGGATGGACATATCGGAACAGGAATGGGAAGCGGAATTAAAGTACGTGGCCACTGGGAGATCCCCCTTGTTCTGGCGGACAGAGTGCAGGTGCTCAGCGAAGCGGTCTCCCAATCTACGTCGGGTCTCACTTAAGTACAGGAGGCCACACTGGGAGCACCGGACACAGTATATGACCCTCAACAGACTCACGGGTGGAGTGTCGCCTCAACTGGAAGGACTGTTTGGGGCCCTGAATGGTGGTGAGGGAGTAGGGGCGGGTGGAGCACTTGTTCCGCTTGCTAGGATAAGTGGCAGGAGGGAGATCGGTGGGGAGGGACAAATGGACAAGGGAGTTGTGTAGGGAGCGATCCCTGCAGGAAGGGGGGGGGGAGAGAGGGAAAAACGTGCTTGGTAGTGGGATCCCATTGGAGGTGGCGGAAGTTACAGAGAGCTATGTGCTGGACTTGGGAGTCTGGTGAGGTAGCAGGTGAGGAGGAGAGGAACCCTATCCCTGGTAGGATGGGTTAAGAACAGACGTGTGTGAAATGGAAGAGATGCAGTTGAGGGTGGCGTTGATGGTGGAGGAAGGAGAGCCCAGTTTCTTTAAGAAAGGAGGACACCTCCTTCGTTCCAGAGAGTTCCTGAGAGCAGCTGCGGCAGAGATGGAGGAATTGAGAGAAGGGGCTGGCATCTATTTTTTTGTAATTTATTTTTTATTGAAGTTCATCATCAAACATTTCCAAAAGATGTATTTCAGATACTGTACATATATATATCATATATTCATATTCACCACAAATCTCAAGAGAGGAAAGAAAGAACAAAAGGAGAAAACTATGTACAAGTAGCGAGTGATCTTTTTTGTGTACAACATATTCTTGATTTGAGGTGGCATTTTTAAAAGTAACAGGGTGGGATGGGGTGTATACATACATACTGTGACCACTAGGGGGCACACTGAACTGCACATACACACTGTGACCACTAGGGGGCATACTGAACTGCATATACAAACTATGACCACTAGGGGGCACACTGAACTGTACATACACACTGTGACCACTAGGGGGCACATTGAACTGCATATACAAACTATGACCACTAGGGGGCGTACTAAGCAGTTACATGTGTAAAACGACTTGACTTGAATAGGTTTATTACTGTGAGGTACTGAGGTACATTCAAAATCTTGTCTTGCTGACTGTTCGTACAGATCAGATCATTACACAGTGCATCAACAAAGTAAAACAGTAACAGAATGCAGAATAAAGTGCAACAACGACAGAGAAAGTGCAGTGTGGGTAGACAATAAGATGCAAGAACAGGACGAGGTCAACTTATCAAAGCAGGGAATTGTTCAATCCTCTTACTGCCCTTGAACAGAAAATCCTACAAAAAAGAAATGGATACAGCTCAGTCCGCCATGGGTAAAGCCCTCCCCACCACTGAGCACACTGACACGGAGTACTGTCGCAGGAAAGCAGCCTCCATCATCAGAAACCCTCGCTCCCCCGCAGGCCGTGCTCTCTTCCCGCTCCTGCCATCACTAAAAAAGGCACAGGAGCCTCAGGACTCGCACCACCAGGTTCAGGAACAGTTACCACCCCTCAACCATCAGGAAGGAGGTACAGGAGCCTCAGGACTCGCACCATCAGGTTCAGGAACAGTTACCACCCCTCAACCATCAGGAAGGAGGTACAGGAGCCTCAGGACTCGCACCACCAGGTTCAGGAACAGTTACCACCCCTCAACCATCAGGAAGGAGGTACAGGAGCCTCAGGACTCACACCACCAGGTTCAGGAACAGTTATCACCCCTCAACCATCAGGAAGGAGGTACAGGAGCCTCAGGACTCGCACCACCAGGTTCAGGAACAGTTATCACCCCTCAACCATCAGGAAGGAGGTACAGGAGCCTCAGGACTCACACCACCAGGTTCAGGAACAGTTATCACCCCTCAACCATCAGGAAGGAGGTACAGGAGCCTCAGGACTCGCACCACCAGGTTCAGGAACAGTTATCACCCCTCAACCATCAGGAAGGAGGTACAGGAGCCTCAGGACTCACACCACCAGGTTCAGGAACAGTTATCACCCCTCAACTATCAGGAAGGAGGTACAGGAGCCTCAGGACTCGCACCACCAGGTTCAGGAACAGTAACTACCCCTCGACCATCAGGAAGGAGGTACAGGAGCCTCCGGACTCGCACCACCAGGTTCAGGAACAGTTATCACCCCTCAACCATCAGGAAGGGTACAGGAGCCTCAGGACTCACACCACCAGGTTCAGGAACAGTTACTACCCCAACCATCAGGAAGGAGGTACAGGAGCCTCAGGACCTGCACCACCAGGTTCAGGAACAGTTACTACCCCAACCATCAGGAAGAAGGTACGGGAACCTCAGGACTCACACCACCAGGTTCAGGAACAGTTATCATCCCTCAACCATCAGGAAGGAGGTACAGGAGCCTCAGGACTCGCACCATCAGGTTCAGGAACAGTTATCACCCCTCAACCATCAGGAAGAAGATACAGGAGCCTCAGGACTCGCACCACCAGGTTCAGGAACAGTTATCACCCCTCAACCATCAGGAAGGAGGTACAGGAGCCTCAGGACTCACACCACCAGGTTCAGGAACAGTTATCACCCCTCAACCATCAGGAAGGAGGTACAGGAGCCTCAGGACTCGCACCACCAGGTTCAGGAACAGTAACTACCCCTCGACCATCAGGAAGGAGGTACAGGAGCCTCCGGACTCGCACCACCAGGTTCAGGAACAGTTATCACCCCTCAACCATCAGGAAGGAGGTACAGGAGCCTCAGGACTCACACCACCAGGTTCAGGAACAGTTACTACCCCAACCATCAGGAAGGAGGTACAGGAGCCTCAGGACCTGCACCACCAGGTTCAGGAACAGTTACTACCCCAACCATCAGGAAGGAGGTACAGGAGCCTCAGGACTCGCACCACCAGGTTCAGGAACAGTTATCACCCCTCAACCATCAGGAAGGAGGTACAGGAGCCTCAGGACTCACACCACCAGGTTCAGGAACAGTAACTACCCCTCGACCATCAGGAAGGAGGTACAGGAGCCTCCGGACTCGCACCACCAGGTTCAGGAACAGTTATCACCCCTCAACCATCAGGAAGGAGGTACAGGAGCCTCAGGACTCACACCACCAGGTTCAGGAACAGTTACTACCCCAACCATCAGGAAGAAGGTACGGGAACCTCAGGACTCGCACCATCAGGTTCAGGAACAGTTATCACCCCTCAACCATCAGGAAGAAGATACAGGAGCCTCAGGACTCACATCACCAGGTTCAGGAATAGTTATCATCCCTCAACCATCAGGAAGGAGGTACAGGAGCCTCAGGACTCGCACCACCAGGTTCAGGAACAGTTATCACCCCTCAACCATCAGGAAGGAGGTACAGGAGCCTCAGGACTCACACCACCAGGTTCAGGAACAGTTATCACCCCTCAACCATCAGGAAGGAGGTACAGGAGCCTCAGGACTCGCACCACCAGGTTCAGGAACAGTAACTACCCCTCGACCATCAGGAAGGAGGTACAGGAGCCTCCGGACTCGCACCACCAGGTTCAGGAACAGTAACTACCCCTCGACCATCAGGAAGGAGGTACAGGAGCCTCCGGACTCGCACCACCAGGTTCAGGAACAGTTATCACCCCTCAACCATCAGGAAGGAGGTACAGGAGCCTCAGGACTCACACCACCAGGTTCAGGAACAGTTACTACCCCAACCATCAGGAAGAAGGTACGGGAACCTCAGGACTCGCACCATCAGGTTCAGGAACAGTTATCACCCCTCAACCATCAGGAAGAAGATACAGGAGCCTCAGGACTCACACCACCAGGTTCAGGAATAGTTATCACCCCTCAACCATCAGGAAGGAGGTACAGGAGCCTCAGGACTCACACCACCAGGTTCAGGAACAGTTACTACCCCAACCATCAGGAAGGAGGTACAGGAGCCTCAGGACCTGCACCACCAGGTTCAGGAACAGTTACTACCCCAACCATCAGGAAGAAGGTACGGGAACCTCAGGACTCACACCACCAGGTTCAGGAACAGTTATCATCCCTCAACCATCAGGAAGGAGGTACAGGAGCCTCAGGACTCGCACCATCAGGTTCAGGAACAGTTATCACCCCTCAACCATCAGGAAGAAGATACAGGAGCCTCAGGACTCGCACCATCAGGTTCAGGAATAGTTACCACCCCTCAACCATCAGGAAGGAGGTACAGGAGCCTCAGGACTCGCACCATCAGGTTCAGGAACAGTTATCACCCCTCAACCATCAGGAAGGAGGTACAGGAGCCTCAGGACTCGCACCACCAGGTTCAGGAACAGTTATCACCCCTCAACCATCAGGAAGGAGGTACAGGAGCCTCAGGACTCACACCACCAGGTTCAGGAACAGTTATCACCCCTCAACCATCAGGAAGGAGGTACAGGAGCCTCAGGACTCGCACCACCAGGTTCAGGAACAGTAACTACCCCTCGACCATCAGGAAGGAGGTACAGGAGCCTCCGGACTCGCACCACCAGGTTCAGGAACAGTTATCACCCCTCAACCATCAGGAAGGAGGTACAGGAGCCTCAGGACTCACACCACCAGGTTCAGGAACAGTTACTACCCCAACCATCAGGAAGAAGGTACGGGAACCTCAGGACTCGCACCATCAGGTTCAGGAACAGTTATCACCCCTCAACCATCAGGAAGAAGGTACGGGAACCTCAGGACTCGCACCACCAGGTTCAGGAACAGTTATCACCCCTCAACCATCAGGAAGAAGGTACGGGAACCTCAGGACTCGCACCATCAGGTTCAGGAACAGTTATCACCCCTCAACCATCAGGAAGAAGATACAGGAGCCTCAGGACTCGCACCACCAGGTTCAGGAACAGTTATCACCCCTCAACCATCAGGAAGGAGGTACAGGAGCCTCAGGACTCACACCACCAGGTTCAGGAACAGTTATCACCCCTCAACCATCAGGAAGGAGGTACAGGAGCCTCAGGACTCGCACCACCAGGTTCAGGAACAGTAACTACCCCTCGACCATCAGGAAGGAGGTAAAGGAGCCTCCGGACTCGCACCACCAGGTTCAGGAACAGTTATCATCCCTCAACCATCAGGAAGGAGGTACAGGAGCCTCAGGACTCGCACCACCAGGTTCAGGAACAGTTATCACCCCTCAACCATCAGGAAGGAGGTACAGGAGCCTCAGGACTCACACCACCAGGTTCAGGAACAGTTATCACCCCTCAACCATCAGGAAGGAGGTACAGGAGCCTCAGGACTCGCACCACCAGGTTCAGGAACAGTAACTACCCCTCGACCATCAGGAAGGAGGTACAGGAGCCTCCGGACTCGCACCACCAGGTTCAGGAACAGTAACTACCCCTCGACCATCAGGAAGGAGGTACAGGAGCCTCCGGACTCGCACCACCAGGTTCAGGAACAGTTATCACCCCTCAACCATCAGGAAGGAGGTAAAGGAGCCTCCGGACTCGCACCACCAGGTTCAGGAACAGTTATCATCCCTCAACCATCAGGAAGGAGGTACAGGAGCCTCAGGACTCACACCACCAGGTTCAGGAATAGTTATCACCCCTCAACCATCAGGAAGGAGGTACAGGAGCCTCAGGACTCACACCACCAGGTTCAGGAACAGTTATCACCCCTCAACTATCAGGAAGGAGGTACAGGAGCCTCAGGACTCGCACCACCAGGTTCAGGAACAGTAACTACCCCTCGACCATCAGGAAGGAGGTACAGGAGCCTCCGGACTCGCACCACCAGGTTCAGGAACAGTTATCACCCCTCAACCATCAGGAAGGGTACAGGAGCCTCAGGACTCACACCACCAGGTTCAGGAACAGTTACTACCCCAACCATCAGGAAGGAGGTACAGGAGCCTCAGGACCTGCACCACCAGGTTCAGGAACAGTTACTACCCCAACCATCAGGAAGAAGGTACGGGAACCTCAGGACTCACACCACCAGGTTCAGGAACAGTTATCATCCCTCAACCATCAGGAAGGAGGTACAGGAGCCTCAGGACTCGCACCATCAGGTTCAGGAACAGTTATCACCCCTCAACCATCAGGAAGAAGATACAGGAGCCTCAGGACTCGCACCACCAGGTTCAGGAACAGTTATCACCCCTCAACCATCAGGAAGGAGGTACAGGAGCCTCAGGACTCACACCACCAGGTTCAGGAACAGTTATCACCCCTCAACCATCAGGAAGGAGGTACAGGAGCCTCAGGACTCGCACCACCAGGTTCAGGAACAGTAACTACCCCTCGACCATCAGGAAGGAGGTACAGGAGCCTCCGGACTCGCACCACCAGGTTCAGGAACAGTTATCACCCCTCAACCATCAGGAAGGAGGTACAGGAGCCTCAGGACTCACACCACCAGGTTCAGGAACAGTTACTACCCCAACCATCAGGAAGGAGGTACAGGAGCCTCAGGACCTGCACCACCAGGTTCAGGAACAGTTACTACCCCAACCATCAGGAAGGAGGTACAGGAGCCTCAGGACTCGCACCACCAGGTTCAGGAACAGTTATCACCCCTCAACCATCAGGAAGGAGGTACAGGAGCCTCAGGACTCACACCACCAGGTTCAGGAACAGTAACTACCCCTCGACCATCAGGAAGGAGGTACAGGAGCCTCCGGACTCGCACCACCAGGTTCAGGAACAGTTATCACCCCTCAACCATCAGGAAGGAGGTACAGGAGCCTCAGGACTCACACCACCAGGTTCAGGAACAGTTACTACCCCAACCATCAGGAAGAAGGTACGGGAACCTCAGGACTCGCACCATCAGGTTCAGGAACAGTTATCACCCCTCAACCATCAGGAAGAAGATACAGGAGCCTCAGGACTCACATCACCAGGTTCAGGAATAGTTATCATCCCTCAACCATCAGGAAGGAGGTACAGGAGCCTCAGGACTCGCACCACCAGGTTCAGGAACAGTTATCACCCCTCAACCATCAGGAAGGAGGTACAGGAGCCTCAGGACTCACACCACCAGGTTCAGGAACAGTTATCACCCCTCAACCATCAGGAAGGAGGTACAGGAGCCTCAGGACTCGCACCACCAGGTTCAGGAACAGTAACTACCCCTCGACCATCAGGAAGGAGGTACAGGAGCCTCCGGACTCGCACCACCAGGTTCAGGAACAGTAACTACCCCTCGACCATCAGGAAGGAGGTACAGGAGCCTCCGGACTCGCACCACCAGGTTCAGGAACAGTTATCACCCCTCAACCATCAGGAAGGAGGTACAGGAGCCTCAGGACTCACACCACCAGGTTCAGGAACAGTTACTACCCCAACCATCAGGAAGAAGGTACGGGAACCTCAGGACTCGCACCATCAGGTTCAGGAACAGTTATCACCCCTCAACCATCAGGAAGAAGATACAGGAGCCTCAGGACTCACACCACCAGGTTCAGGAATAGTTATCACCCCTCAACCATCAGGAAGGAGGTACAGGAGCCTCAGGACTCACACCACCAGGTTCAGGAACAGTTACTACCCCAACCATCAGGAAGGAGGTACAGGAGCCTCAGGACCTGCACCACCAGGTTCAGGAACAGTTACTACCCCAACCATCAGGAAGAAGGTACGGGAACCTCAGGACTCACACCACCAGGTTCAGGAACAGTTATCATCCCTCAACCATCAGGAAGGAGGTACAGGAGCCTCAGGACTCGCACCATCAGGTTCAGGAACAGTTATCACCCCTCAACCATCAGGAAGAAGATACAGGAGCCTCAGGACTCGCACCATCAGGTTCAGGAATAGTTACCACCCCTCAACCATCAGGAAGGAGGTACAGGAGCCTCAGGACTCGCACCACCAGGTTCAGGAACAGTTATCACCCCTCAACCATCAGGAAGGAGGTACAGGAGCCTCAGGACTCACACCACCAGGTTCAGGAACAGTTATCACCCCTCAACCATCAGGAAGGAGGTACAGGAGCCTCAGGACTCGCACCACCAGGTTCAGGAACAGTAACTACCCCTCGACCATCAGGAAGGAGGTACAGGAGCCTCCGGACTCGCACCACCAGGTTCAGGAACAGTTATCACCCCTCAACCATCAGGAAGGAGGTACAGGAGCCTCAGGACTCACACCACCAGGTTCAGGAACAGTTACTACCCCAACCATCAGGAAGAAGGTACGGGAACCTCAGGACTCGCACCATCAGGTTCAGGAACAGTTATCACCCCTCAACCATCAGGAAGAAGATACAGGAGCCTCAGGACTCGCACCACCAGGTTCAGGAACAGTTATCACCCCTCAACCATCAGGAAGGAGGTACAGGAGCCTCAGGACTCACACC
Organism: Hypanus sabinus; assembly: GCF_030144855.1. Classification (NCBI taxonomy): domain Eukaryota; kingdom Metazoa; phylum Chordata; class Chondrichthyes; order Myliobatiformes; family Dasyatidae; genus Hypanus; species Hypanus sabinus. The sequence continues at coordinate 32,007,251 of NC_082736.1, forward strand.
ACCAGGTTCAGGAACAGTTATCACCCCTCAACCATCAGGAAGGAGGTACAGGAGCCTCAGGACTCGCACCACCAGGTTCAGGAACAGTAACTACCCCTCGACCATCAGGAAGGAGGTAAAGGAGCCTCCGGACTCGCACCACCAGGTTCAGGAACAGTTATCATCCCTCAACCATCAGGAAGGAGGTACAGGAGCCTCAGGACTCGCACCACCAGGTTCAGGAACAGTTATCACCCCTCAACCATCAGGAAGGAGGTACAGGAGCCTCAGGACTCACACCACCAGGTTCAGGAACAGTTATCACCCCTCAACCATCAGGAAGGAGGTACAGGAGCCTCAGGACTCGCACCACCAGGTTCAGGAACAGTAACTACCCCTCGACCATCAGGAAGGAGGTACAGGAGCCTCCGGACTCGCACCACCAGGTTCAGGAACAGTAACTACCCCTCGACCATCAGGAAGGAGGTACAGGAGCCTCCGGACTCGCACCACCAGGTTCAGGAACAGTTATCACCCCTCAACCATCAGGAAGGAGGTACAGGAGCCTCAGGACTCACACCACCAGGTTCAGGAACAGTTACTACCCCAACCATCAGGAAGAAGGTACGGGAACCTCAGGACTCGCACCATCAGGTTCAGGAACAGTTATCACCCCTCAACCATCAGGAAGAAGATACAGGAGCCTCAGGACTCACACCACCAGGTTCAGGAATAGTTATCACCCCTCAACCATCAGGAAGGAGGTACAGGAGCCTCAGGACTCACACCACCAGGTTCAGGAACAGTTACTACCCCAACCATCAGGAAGGAGGTACAGGAGCCTCAGGACCTGCACCACCAGGTTCAGGAACAGTTACTACCCCAACCATCAGGAAGAAGGTACGGGAACCTCAGGACTCACACCACCAGGTTCAGGAACAGTTATCATCCCTCAACCATCAGGAAGGAGGTACAGGAGCCTCAGGACTCGCACCATCAGGTTCAGGAACAGTTATCACCCCTCAACCATCAGGAAGAAGATACAGGAGCCTCAGGACTCGCACCATCAGGTTCAGGAATAGTTACCACCCCTCAACCATCAGGAAGGAGGTACAGGAGCCTCAGGACTCGCACCACCAGGTTCAGGAACAGTTATCACCCCTCAACCATCAGGAAGGAGGTACAGGAGCCTCAGGACTCACACCACCAGGTTCAGGAACAGTTATCACCCCTCAACCATCAGGAAGGAGGTACAGGAGCCTCAGGACTCGCACCACCAGGTTCAGGAACAGTAACTACCCCTCGACCATCAGGAAGGAGGTACAGGAGCCTCCGGACTCGCACCACCAGGTTCAGGAACAGTTATCACCCCTCAACCATCAGGAAGGAGGTACAGGAGCCTCAGGACTCACACCACCAGGTTCAGGAACAGTTACTACCCCAACCATCAGGAAGAAGGTACGGGAACCTCAGGACTCGCACCATCAGGTTCAGGAACAGTTATCACCCCTCAACCATCAGGAAGAAGATACAGGAGCCTCAGGACTCGCACCACCAGGTTCAGGAACAGTTATCACCCCTCAACCATCAGGAAGGAGGTACAGGAGCCTCAGGACTCACACCACCAGGTTCAGGAACAGTTATCACCCCTCAACCATCAGGAAGGAGGTACAGGAGCCTCAGGACTCGCACCACCAGGTTCAGGAACAGTAACTACCCCTCGACCATCAGGAAGGAGGTAAAGGAGCCTCCGGACTCGCACCACCAGGTTCAGGAACAGTTATCATCCCTCAACCATCAGGAAGGAGGTACAGGAGCCTCAGGACTCACACCACCAGGTTCAGGAATAGTTATCACCCCTCAACCATCAGGAAGGAGGTACAGGAGCCTCAGGACTCACACCACCAGGTTCAGGAACAGTTATCACCCCTCAACCATCAGGAAGGAGGTACAGGAGCCTCAGGACTCACACCACCAGGTTCAGGAACAGTTACTACCCCAACCATCAGGAAGGAGGTACAGGAGCCTCAGGACTCGCACCACCAGGTTCAGGAACAGTTATCACCCCTCAACCATCAGGAAGGAGGTACAGGAGCCTCAGGACCTGCACCACCAGGTTCAGGAACAGTTACTACCCCAACCATCAGGAAGAAGGTACGGGAACCTCAGGACTCACACCACCAGGTTCAGGAACAGTTATCATCCCTCAACCATCAGGAAGGAGGTACAGGAGCCTCAGGACTCGCACCATCAGGTTCAGGAACAGTTATCACCCCTCAACCATCAGGAAGAAGATACAGGAGCCTCAGGACTCGCACCATCAGGTTCAGGAATAGTTACCACCCCTCAACCATCAGGAAGGAGGTACAGGAGCCTCAGGACTCGCACCACCAGGTTCAGGAACAGTTATCACCCCTCAACCATCAGGAAGGAGGTACAGGAGCCTCAGGACTCACACCACCAGGTTCAGGAACAGTTATCACCCCTCAACCATCAGGAAGGAGGTACAGGAGCCTCAGGACTCGCACCACCAGGTTCAGGAACAGTAACTACCCCTCGACCATCAGGAAGGAGGTACAGGAGCCTCCGGACTCGCACCACCAGGTTCAGGAACAGTTATCACCCCTCAACCATCAGGAAGGAGGTACAGGAGCCTCAGGACCTGCACCACCAGGTTCAGGAACAGTTACTACCCCAACCATCAGGAAGAAGGTACGGGAACCTCAGGACTCACACCACCAGGTTCAGGAACAGTTATCATCCCTCAACCATCAGGAAGGAGGTACAGGAGCCTCAGGACTCGCACCATCAGGTTCAGGAACAGTTATCACCCCTCAACCATCAGGAAGAAGATACAGGAGCCTCAGGACTCGCACCATCAGGTTCAGGAATAGTTACCACCCCTCAACCATCAGGAAGGAGGTACAGGAGCCTCAGGACTCGCACCACCAGGTTCAGGAACAGTTATCACCCCTCAACCATCAGGAAGGAGGTACAGGAGCCTCAGGACTCACACCACCAGGTTCAGGAACAGTTATCACCCCTCAACCATCAGGAAGGAGGTACAGGAGCCTCAGGACTCGCACCACCAGGTTCAGGAACAGTAACTACCCCTCGACCATCAGGAAGGAGGTACAGGAGCCTCCGGACTCGCACCACCAGGTTCAGGAACAGTTATCACCCCTCAACCATCAGGAAGGAGGTACAGGAGCCTCAGGACTCACACCACCAGGTTCAGGAACAGTTACTACCCCAACCATCAGGAAGAAGGTACGGGAACCTCAGGACTCGCACCATCAGGTTCAGGAACAGTTATCACCCCTCAACCATCAGGAAGAAGATACAGGAGCCTCAGGACTCGCACCACCAGGTTCAGGAACAGTTATCACCCCTCAACCATCAGGAAGGAGGTACAGGAGCCTCAGGACTCACACCACCAGGTTCAGGAACAGTTATCACCCCTCAACCATCAGGAAGGAGGTACAGGAGCCTCAGGACTCGCACCACCAGGTTCAGGAACAGTAACTACCCCTCGACCATCAGGAAGGAGGTAAAGGAGCCTCCGGACTCGCACCACCAGGTTCAGGAACAGTTATCATCCCTCAACCATCAGGAAGGAGGTACAGGAGCCTCAGGACTCACACCACCAGGTTCAGGAATAGTTATCACCCCTCAACCATCAGGAAGGAGGTACAGGAGCCTCAGGACTCACACCACCAGGTTCAGGAACAGTTATCACCCCTCAACCATCAGGAAGGAGGTACAGGAGCCTCAGGACTCACACCACCAGGTTCAGGAACAGTTACTACCCCAACCATCAGGAAGGAGGTACAGGAGCCTCAGGACTCGCACCACCAGGTTCAGGAACAGTTATCACCCCTCAACCATCAGGAAGGAGGTACAGGAGCCTCAGGACCCACACCACCAGGTTCAGGAACAGTAACTACCCCTCGACCATCAGGAAGGAGGTACAGGAGCCTCCGGACTCGCACCACCAGGTTCAGGAACAGTTATCACCCCTCAACCATCAGGAAGGAGGTACAGGAGCCTCAGGACTCACACCACCAGGTTCAGGAACAGTTACTACCCCAACCATCAGGAAGAAGGTACGGGAACCTCAGGACTCGCACCATCAGGTTCAGGAACAGTTATCACCCCTCAACCATCAGGAAGAAGATACAGGAGCCTCAGGACTCACACCACCAGGTTCAGGAACAGTTATCACCCCTCAATCATCAGGAAGGAGGTACAGGAGCCTCAGGACTCACACCACCAGGTTCAGGAACAGTTATCACCCCTCAACCATCAGGAAGGAGGTACAGGAGCCTCAGGACTCACACCACCAGGTTCAGGAACAGTTATCACCCCTCAACCATCAGGAAGGAGGTACAGGAGCCTCAGGACTCACACCACCAGGTTCAGGAACAGTTATCACCCCTCAACCATCAGGAAGGAGGTACAGGAGCCTCAGGACTCACACCACCAGGTTCAGGAACAGTTATCATCCCTCAACCATCAGGCTCCTGAACCGGAGGGGATAACTTCACTCAACTTCACTGAAAAGTTCCCACAGCCTCTGGACTTACTTCCAAGGCCTCTCCACCTCATGCTCTTGATATTTAATGCTTGCTTGCTTATTTATCTATCTATTTATTGATTTATTTATTATTTCTTTCTTTGTTCCATTTGTTGTCTTCCGCACTCCGGCTGGTGAGGTCTTTCACTCATTCCGTTACAGATTTTTGAGTATGCCCGCAAGAAAATGAATCTCAGGATTGTGCCTGGAGACTTTGATAATATTTACTTTGAACTTTTCTTACAACAGGGGTGGGGGGTGGGGGGGTAGAAGCTGTCCTCGAGTCTGGTGGGACGAGCTTTCGGGCTCCTGTACCTCCTGCCCGACGGGAGGGGGGCGACGGTCGGGGGTGGGGGATGGGGGGGGGTAGAAGCTGTCCTCGAGTCTGGTGGGACGAGCTTTCGGGCTCCTGTACCTCCTGCCCGACGGGAGGGGGGCGACAGTCGGGGGTGGGGGATGGGGGGGGGTAGAAGCTGTCCTCGAGTCTGGTGGGACGAGCTTTCGGGCTCCTGTACCTCCTGCCCGACGGGAGGGGGGCGACAGTCGGGGGTGGGGGATGGGGGGGGGTAGAAGCTGTCCTCGAGTCTGGTGGGACGAGCTTTCGGGCTCCTGTACCTCCTGCCCGACGGGAGGGGGGCGACGGTCGGGGGTGGGGGATGGGGGGGGTAGAAGCTGTCCTCGAGTCTGGTGGGACGAGCTTTCGGGCTCCTGTACCTCCTGCCCGACGGGAGGGGGGCGACAGTCGGGGGTGGGGGATGGGGGGGGGTAGAAGCTGTCCTCGAGTCTGGTGGGACGAGCTTTCGGGCTCCTGTACCTCCTGCCCGACGGGAGGGGGGCGACGGTCGGGGGTGGGGGATGGGGGGGGTAGAAGCTGTCCTCGAGTCTGGTGGGACGAGTTTTCGGGCTCCTGTACCTCCTGCCCGACGGGAGGGGGGGCGACGGTCAGGGGTCTTCGTTTAAGCTGGCTGCTTCAGCGAGGCAGAGAGACGTGTGGGCACAGGATGCCCGATTAGGCTTCTCTGTCTTACCAAGGTCCCTGGCGCTGCCAACCACCAGCTCTACCCGCTGTGCCACCTCAGACTCCACACCCGGGGAGAAGCAGGGGTCCGCCTGCGGTCCCCCCCCCCCCCCAACCATCCCATTTCACTGCCTTCCCCACCCCGAGTCCAGCACCAAATATTCCCCTTCCCCTGCACCCTCGCCTCTCCCGGCCCACGTCCCGGCACCCCCTCCCCACCCAGCAGCAGCGCGCACGCGTTCCTCCGTGCGGAGACACTGAGAGGAGGAGGCTGTTCGGCCCCTCGCGCCTGGCCTGCTCAGGGCCACTCTTCCCGTGACACGTCCCAAATCCGTCCGTCTCGGGCAGGGAGACTCGAGAGCAGAACCGCCGCTGTCCACAACATCTCCCGCCCTCGCCCGTCTGGGAGGTACGCGAAGAGGCGAACAGAACTGGCTGAGATAAACTTCGCCTGCACATCCCCCCTCTGCTTCCAGAGTCCTCCCTTCCCTTCTCTGTCCTCTCCCCTCCCCTGCGTCCTCTCCTCCTGCGACACCTCACACCCTGACCTCTGACCCCACTCATTCCCCATGATCCCTCTCTCCCCACAACCTCACCTCCTCTCCCCCGACGTCTCTCTCCTCGCAACCCCTCCCTCCCCCTCACTCTGCCACCTCTGTGCCCCCCCTCCCGCGACCTCGGCCCCCCCCCCGTCTCTCCCAGCCTCACTCCGCCAATCCCTCTCCGCACGTCACACTCCCCTTCCCTCGCGCACTCCGCCACCTCCCACGGCGCATCGATCCCTCCTCGCCGCCCCTCCCTGGAGATTTTAAAGCCGGGGGGGGGGGGGGGGGGGGACAGGAGCCACCTCGCGCGGAAACCCGGAGCCTGGCCGCCTTGCCGGCGTGTTTACGTGAGCCCGGGGTAACTCCGAGGGGGACGAGCTGCCGGAGGGAGCCCCTCGCCTCGGCTCATGGCTTGATCCTGCACTCGCCCTCCCCGGGGGAGGCCCCTGGCACCCTGATCCCTGCAGGCCCCGAGAACCTTCCACTCACCGGCATCCGCCGGGGGGGGGGGGGCAAACCCAGAGCCTGGGCTGTGCTGTTCTCCCCCCACCCCCCCTCGCTGTGCTGGGGGAGGAGACAGTGAAGAGAGAGCAGTGGGGAGGGAGGGGCATGCGAGGGGGCACTCAGAGAGGGTTTAAACTACAAGACATAGGAGCAGAATTAGGCCATTCAGCCCATCGAGTCTGCTCTGCCATTCTATCACAGCCAATCCCAGATCCCACTCAACCCCACACACCGGCCTTCTCACCACGTCCTTCGATGCCCCGACCAATCAGGAAACGATCAACTTCAAGTTTACCCAGGGACTTGACCTCCACCAGATTCACCATCCTCTGGCTAAAAAGAATCCTCTTTATCTCTGCTCTAAGGGGTCGCCCCTCAATTTTGAGGCTGTGCCCTCTAGTTCTGGACACCCCCACCATAGGAAACATCCTCTCCACACCCACCCTATCTAGTCCTTTCAACATTGGGTTATTTCAGTGAGATCCCCCTACAATCTTCTAAATTCCAGTGAGTACAGGCCCAGAGCTGCCAAACGCTCCTCGTACGTTAACCTCTTCATTCCTGAAATAATCCATGTGAATCTCCTCTGGACTCTCTCCAAGGACAACACGTCCTGTCTGAGATACGGGGCCCAAAACTGTGGACAGTACTCCCAGTGTGGCCTGACTAGCGTCTTATAAAGCCTCAGCATTAACTCCCTGCTTTGTGGATCCAGAACTGGCTTGCCCACAGAAGGCAAAGTGTGGTTGTAGAGGGGTCATATTCTGCATGGAGGTCAGTCACCAGTGGTGTGCCTCAGGGATCTGTTCTGGGACCCTTTCTCTTTGTGATTTTTATAAATGACCTGGATGAGGAAGTGGAGGGATCGGTTAGTAAGTTTGCTGATGACACAAAGGTTGGAGGTGTTGTGGATAGTGTGGAGGACTGTCAGAGGTTACAGCGGGACATTGATAGGATGCAAAACTGGGCTCAGAAGTGGCAGATGGAATTCAACCCAGGTAAGTGTGAGGTGGTTCATTTCGGTAGGTCAAATATGATGGCAGAATATAGTATTAATGGCAAGACTCTTGGCAGTGTGGAGGATCAGAGGGATCTTGGGGTCCGAGTCCATAGGACACCCGAAGCTGCTACACAAGTTGACTCTGTGGTTAAGAAGGCATACAGTGCATTGGCCTTCGTTAATCATGGGATTGAGTTCAAGAGCCAAAAGGTAATGTTGCAGTTATATTGGACCCTGGTCAGATCCCACTTGGAGTACTGTGCTCAGTTCTGGTCGCCTCACTACAGGAAGGACGTGGAAACCATAGAAAGGGTGCAGAGGAGATTTACAAGGATGTTGACTGGATTGGGGAGCGTGCCTTATGAGAATAGGTTGAGTGAACTGGCCTTTTCTCCTCGGAGCGATGGAGGATGAGAGGTGACCTGATAGAGGTGTACGAGATGATGAGAGGCATTGATCGTGTGGATAGTCAGAGGCTTTTTCCCAGGGCTGAAATTGTTGCCACAAGAGGACACAGGTTTAAGGTGCTGGGGGGTAAGTACAGAGGAGATGTCAGGGGTAAGTTTTTTACTCAGACAGTGGTGAGTGTGTGGAATGGGCTGCCGGCGATGGTGGTGGAGGCGGATACGATAGGGTCTTTTAAGAGATTCCTGGACAGGTACATGGAGCTCAGCAAAATAGAGGCCTATGGGTAACCCCAGGTAATTAATGTTCGGCACAGCTTTGTGGGCCGAAGGGTCTGTATTGTGCTGTAGGTTTTCTATGATCCTATATTCTACTTCCCTTGAAATAAATGCCAACGTTGCATTTGTGTTCTTTACCACAGACCCAACCTTCTGGGAGTCTTGCACGAGGACTCCCAAGTCCCTCTGATGTTTGAACCTTCTCCCCGTTTAGATAACAGTCCGCACTATCGCTCCTTTTACCAAAATGCACAATCGTATATTTCCCAAAAACGTATTCCATCTGCCACTTTTTTCCCCATTCTTCAATTTGTCTAAGTCCTGCTGAAATGGCATTGCTTCCTCAGCACGACCTACCCCTCCACCAGTCTTCATGTCGTCCGCAAACTTTGCCACAAAGCCACCAAAGTTCTTGGGGGTTCACCTGGCGGAGAATCTCACCTGGTCCCTCAACACCAGCTCCATAGCAAAGAAAGCCCAGCAGTGTCTCTACTTTCTGCGAAGGCTGAGGAAAGTCCATCTCCCACCCCCCATCCTCATCACGTTCTACAGGGGTCGTATTGAGAGCATCCTGAGCAGCTGCATCACTGCCTGGTTCGGAAATTGCACCGTCTCGGATCGCAAGACCCTGCGGCGGATAGTGAGGTCAGCTGAGAAGATCATCAGGGTCTCTCTTCCCGCCATCACGGACATTTACACCACACGCCGCATCCGCAAAGGAAACAGCATTATGAAGGACCCCACACACCCCTCATACAATCTCTTCTCCCTCCTGCCGTCTGGGAAAAGGTTCTGAAGCATTCAGGCTCTCACGACCAGACTATGTAACAGTTTCTTCCCCCAAGCTATCAGACTCCTCAATACCCAGAGCCTGGACTGACAGCTTACTGCCCTATTGTCTTGTTTATTATTTATTGTAACGCCTGCACTGTTTTGTGCAGGGTAGGTCTGTAGTCTAGTTTTTCTTTCTGTGTTGTTTTTTACGTAGTTCAGTCTAGTTTTTGTACTGTTTCATGTAGCACCATGGTCCTGAAAAACGTCTCGTTTTGACTGTGTACTGTACCAGCAGTCATGGTCGAAATGACAATAAAAATTGACTTGACTTGACTTGATCAATTCCATTATCTAAATCACTGACAAACAATGTGAAAAGCAGCGGCCCCAATACTGACCCCTGAGGAACACCATGAGTCACTGTCAGCCAGCCAGAAAAGTCCCCGTTTATTCCCGCTCGCTGCCTCCTGCCTGTCAGCCATTCCTCTCCCCACGACAGTATCTTTCCCAGAACACCACACTCATTAAGTTCCCCCGTCATTACTTTGTCCCCCATTACGACCCTCACCAGCATCACCGTCCGGCGGCCCAATATCAACTCTCATCTCCCTTTTCCTCTTCATATCACTGATAAAAACTTACGGTACCCAGCTGGTCTGCCCTCAGATTTCACCTTTCCCCTTTCCTGTAGATTTTTTAGTTACCCTTTGTGTGGGTTTGAAACGTTTCCTAATTATTCAACTTCCCACCTGATGTGCCCCTCCCTCGGCTTCCATGCAGTCCTTGACTTCCCCCCGCCAGCCGCGGTTGCCCCCCCCCCGCCACTTGAGAACTTCCTCGTCTGTGGGACAGACCTCGAGAACTGCTCCCGCGAAGCTCAGCTGCCTCTGCTCTGCCGTTACCCCGCCACTATCCTCCCCCCCCAATCCACCCGGGCAAGCTGCCCTCTCGTGCCACCGTGCCACTGAGACGCGTGCCTTGTGCTTCTCCCCCCGAACTGCGGCATGAATTCAATCATTTAATGATCGTTGCTTTACGTTGAGCTCCCTGATAAAGATCTGGGTCGCTGCACAACAGCCAGTCTAAGGCGGCCTTTCCCCGAGTCAGCACAAGCACGAGCGGCTCTAATCAGCCACCTCGTAGGCATTCAACAAATTCCCTCTCTCGCGATCTGACACCAACATGACTTTCCCAATCCCCTCGCACATTGAAGTCCCTCATTACAATCGTGACATTACCCTTGTAATGCCTTGCCTTTTCCAGCTCCCTTTGCAATCTCAGCCCCACGTCTTGGCTACTATTTGGAGGCCCGTGTATGATTCCCATAATTCTTTTCACCCTGGCTGTTTCTTAACCCCACCCACAAAGATTCAACATTCTCTGACCCTCTGACATCTGTTTCTAAAGGTGCAATTCCATCTCTTACCAACAGAGCCACCCACGCCTTCCTGCCCGTCCTTTCAATACAAAGTATATCCTTCGACATTGAACTCCCAACTACCGGCGTTCTTTCAGCCACGACCCAGTGACGCCCACGACATCATACGGCCCAATCCCTAAAAGCACGAGATTGTCCACCTTATTCCGAACACTAAGCGCATTTAAAGACAGCGCCTTCGGCCCGGCCTGCTCCGCCCTTTTTGAATTCTGCCTCTGTGGTACAATTTAACTCTTCGTTCTGTTACGAAGGATGAACAGCTCTGATGGGCAGAAGGGTGCAGGGTTGCCCTTGTCCCCCTCCCCGAGGAGAATTACAAACCGTTACTGTTGCCAGGCTGTTAATGAGAGATAAAGAGATGGAACAAAACATACTGGGACTGGAACATTTGCTTCAGACAAGGGCGAGATAACACCGGGGGGGAGAGAACATATTATGACTCCTGTAAGACTTATGGCTCCGGAGAGGGCTGTTTACTTGGTACTATTCTGTTCATTAAAATTCCCCAGTGGACAGCCGGAGTGGGCTGGTTTGATAGGCTAAGCCATTCAAAACTGATTGACAACTGAGACCCCGTGAGTGGGGAGACACCCCTCAGACACACTAGTGAGCACTGCTTAAGTGTTGGAACCCACGAGACAGTGTGGGACATCGGAGACCGAACGAAGGATCGGTCAATTTTAACTCACAGTGTTTATAGAGAGACCGGTGGGGGCTTGTGTGTGTGCCCACCCTTGCCTGGGTGACGAGTCCGTCATGGAAGAACGGTCCAGCTAAAGGACGGAGGGGTCACACCTGAATGGCCACAACGACGACACACCGACGGATCAAGATCGTAAAGGAAGGTTTGCAAGACAATAGCTGTCACTGTTTGCTCGCTCTCTCTCTCTCCAATTACAACACATCAACCAACCACTACCTCAGCCTGCATGAACTGAACTGAACTTTATACTCACATCTGACAATTCATTATCCCCTAGACAACGATAGAGCTTGTTTATTATTGAGTATTATTATACCCACACTTCGAGGTTTAGTATTGCTAACGTGCATTATCTGTATATTGGCATTGTTGATATTGATTTGTATAGTTTAACTAATAAACACTGTTTTGAGAATAGTATCACCAGACTCCAACAGACACTCCTATCTTTGCTGGTAAGACACCCAGTTACGGGGTACGTAACAGTTCTCTCTCCATTTGCACCCAATCATTGGCTTATCCTTCCTCATGTTCATATTACACCCATCGTCTACTTGTAAACCTGCCAGCTCATCCTCAGCTCTACCGTACCGGTTCCAATCCCCCCCGTCGTATTAGCTTAACAACTCTTGTAAACCTGCCTGCAAGAATTTCGGTCCCCCCTCCGACTCCAGTGCAACCCGCCCCTCTTACCCCTCGCAAGTGGGACAAGTGCCACCCCTGCCCCTACACCTCCTCCCTCACCACCACTCAGGGCCCCGAACAGCCCTTCCGGGTGAGGCGACCCTTCGCCCGCGAGCCTGTTGGGGTCGCCTCCCGCGCCCGGTGCTCACGGCGCGGCCTCCGGTGAATCGTGAGACCCGGTGCAGACCGGGAGACCGCTTCGCCCAGCCCCTACGCCCCCGTCCGCCAGAAGAAGCGGGCTCCCCCGGAGGCCGCCCACTTTAATTCCACCTCCCGTTCCGATACGTCCGTCCTCGGTCTCTTGTGACGAGGCCACACTCAGTAACCCCTCCTCCAGCCCTGTATCTCTTTCACAGTCAACTTCCCACCTCTTCACTCGATCTGCACCCCCCCTCCCTATCCGCTTCCTAACTCCCTGTAGTCTGTTTCCAGGATCTCCTCCCTTTTTCTTCCTACGTCATTGGTACCCGTACGTACCACGACCGCTGGCTGCTCACCCTCCCCTTTCAGGATATCGCGGACGCAATCAGAAACATCCCGGACCCCGGGCACCTGGGGGGCAAACTACCGTCCCTGTTTCCCTCTCGCGTCCACAATGGGTGAAGGGAGGAGTGGATTGGGATTGAAGAGAGGAAAAGCACTCACAGGGTAAACGATGAAATTGAAGATCACAACGAGGTAGATTGAGTATAGGAGTTGGGACGTGATGTTAAAATTGTACAAGGCATTGGTGAGGCCGAATTTGGAGTATTGTGTACAGTTCCGGTCACCAAATTATAGGAAAGATGTCAACAAAATAGAGAGAGTACAGAGGAGATTTACTAGGATGTTACCTGGGTTTCAGCACCTAAGTTACAGAGAAAGGTTGAACAAGTTAGGTCTTTATTCTTTGGAGCGTAGAAGGTTGAGGGGGGATTTGATAGAGGTATTTAAAATTATGAGGGGGATAGATAGAGTTGACGTGGATAGGCTTTTCCCATTGAGAGTAGATTCAAACAAGAGGACATGAGTTAAGAGTTAGGGGGCAGAAGTTTAGGGGTAACACGAGGGGGGAACTTCTTTAAGAGTGTGGTAGCTGTGTGGAACGAGCTTCCAGTAGAAGTGGTAGAGGCAGGTTCGGTATTGTCATTTAAAAAAATTGGATTGGTATATGGACAGGAAAGGAATGGAGGGTTACGGGCTGAGTGCAGGACGGTGGGACTAGGTGAGAGTAAGCGTTCGGCACGGACTAGAAGGGCCGAGATGGCCTGTAATTGTTATATGGTTATTGTGAGGTCAAGGATCTATCTTATCGCACAAGAGTCTGATAACGTTGGGGTTGAAGTCTGGTGGGACGAGCTTTCAGTCTTTTACATCTGCCCGACAGGAGAGGGGAGAAGCGAGAACGTCCAGAGTGGGCCGGGGTCTTTGATTCTGCGTTACCGAGGCAACGAGGAGCGTAGACGGAGACCGCGGAGGGGAGGCTGGTTTCCGTGACCAGCTGCGCTGAGTCCACGACACTCCGCGGTCTCTCGCCGTCGCGGGCAGAGCGGTCCCCGCGCCGAGCCGGGATGCGCCCGGAGAGGCCGGGGCCGCCTTTGACCACGTCTCCCTTCGCGCTGGCCGCCATCTCACCCCCCCTCCCGGCGCGCCAGGCCTAACCGTGATCGCGTCTGCCCGCGGAATCTGACATCCAGCCAAAAGTCACGGGGGGGAAGGCAGGAGAACGGGGCTGAGAGGGGGAATAAATCAGCCACGGTGGAAAGGCAGAACAGACTCGATGGGCCGAGTGGCCTAATTCTTCCCCTTGTGGCTTTCTAATTTGGGGTCCTCTGCATAAAGCAGAGTGGGAACCGTCGTCTTTGGATCTCTCTGAATGTTGTTGCTAATACTTGGTGGCCCCCTCCGCCTGTCAAAGTCCAACCCTACCTTGCCGGCCTGAGAGGGAGGAACAGGCAAGGCCTCTGGCGAAGCTGTTTAGGGCCAGATCCCCTGCGGAGTGGGTACGAAGGGTTACAGAAGCCTCGACAAGCTCCAGCCCCGCCACCGACTGTGCGAGACGGTGGGGAATGGGTCACCGACGGCCTGGGAGGTAAACTGGGAGATTAAGGGCCCCGAGAGGAAGGGGCTGCCTCCGCAGCGCCCCCTTCTGGCAGCTCGATCGTGGGGCGACCCCAGTGCTCCGAAATGCGCTAGATAATAGCAGCCCCCCTCGAAACTACCCCACCACCCAGCGGGCAGCCCCTCGAGACATCAACCCTGGCGCAAAGACGTCTCCAACCTCAACGCTCACCCACACCCCCAAGACTCCCGCAACCATGCGCCACAGCTAACGACACTCCGCGGCGCGGTTTACAGTGCAGGCGACCCGGGGTTCGATACCCGCCACTGCCCGTAAGGAGTCTGGGTTTCCTCCGGGTGCTCCCGTTTCCTCCCACGGTCCGGAGACATCCGGGCTCGGGTTAGTAAGTCGTAGACGTGCACAAACAGTGATCCTCGGACTGCGTCGATCACTGACGCAAATGACTCTGGTCTTCAAATCTCTCCCCTCTCTCTACGTAAACACGTGCCTTCTAGTCTCGTACACTCCAATCTCCCCCTGTAGCTCAGGTCGTCGGGGAGCCGCTGAACCTCCTCAGCACCCTTTCCACTCCAAGATCATCTTTCCCACAGCAGGGCGGCCGAAACTCCCAAGTGCGGCCTCTGGGCGTCCAGTGGACGAGAGAGAAGCCGCTTAAACGTTTCGGGAACAGCTTCTGCCCCTCTGCCATCCGATTTTCTGAATGAGCTCCAAACCCATGAACACTACCCCACTATTTTTTTTCCCTGCACTATTTATTTAATTAACTCCCTATTTTACATACAGTCTGTATACTCACACTGTAATTTATAGTATTTACGTCACACACTGTACTGCCCCTACAAAAGCAACAAATTTCACAATGTACTGAAAATAATACACAACATAATAAACATGGTTCGGGCCTGGGAGGGGGGGTTGGGGGGGTTAAAGGGGGGAGTCAGGCACAGGGACAGAGTGATAGACAGAGAGAGAGAGACAGACAGGGGGAGAGGGAGACACACACACACAGACTAAGAGAGACAGACGGAGATAGAGACACAGACAGACGGGGAGAGAGAGAGAGAGAGACACACACACACAGACTAAGAGAGACAGGGAGAGAGAGAGAGGGAGAGAGAGAGACAGACAGGGAGAGAGAGAGAGAGAGAGAGAGAGAGAGAGACAGACAGACAGAAAGAGACCAAGACAGACAGAGAGAGGGAGGGAGAAAGCGATGGAAAGAAGGGGAGAGAGACGGGGCGGACAGAGACGGGGTGAAAGAGACGGTGAGACGGATGAGAAAGATGGTGCGCGAGAAAGAGACGGGATGGGGGGAGAGAGAGTGAGAGAAAGAAAGAGAAAGGGACAGAATGAGAGTGAGAGAGTGACAGAGAAAGAGAGAGACGGCGGAGGGAAAGGGACGGAGAAAGAGGGAGGGACGGAGTGAGCGAGACGGCGAGAGAAAGAGAGGGAAGGTGACGGCAAGAGAGATAGAAGGTGACAGAGAGAGAGAAGAGCTGAACACAGATACAAAGAGAGATGGGCAGAGAGAGAGGGTGCGGACAGAGAGGGGGAGTCGGGGAGGGGTAGGGAGGAAGGGGAGACGGAGAGGGGAGGTGATCGAAGGGGACGGGACGGGACCCTACCTGGGCACGCAGCTGGGCGAGGAGCGGTCGATCTCCCAGGTGGCGAACAGGTTCATGTGCACGGGTCTGGGCGCGGTGCCCGCCGCCGAGCGGTGGGGCCTCTCGGCCATGGCGGCCGCTCCAGTCCCGGGGCCACAGGCGACGGGTTCCGGCTTCTCACACGCAGAGGAAGCGGAAGCCTGCTGGGGGATCCGAGCAGAGCAGACAGCCGCCGAGCCGTGGACCGCACACTCCCTCCGCCGGCCGAACTGCACGCCGCTCTCCCTCCGTGCATACCAATAGACCGGCGTGCAAACTTCACACACACACACACAACTGTGCAAATCTCACGCCGGACCGAGACGGCAGCGCTCCCCACCCCGTGTGTGTGCAAATCTCGCGCACGGCGGTCACCCAAGCGTGCAACCCTCACGTATATATAATATGCAAACCACAGCGCAGGCCCAGCCGTGCAAATCTCACCCCCCCCCACACCACACACACTCACACACACGAACGTGCAAAGCACACGCCCCCCCACACACACGTGAAAAGCACACACCTGAGTGTGCAAATCTCACACAGAGTCTTGCACGCCCGCCCGTGCAAGGCCCCCTCCTGCCGGCGCCAGGGGGAGCAAAGCGTGCAAGATCAAACTCCGGTGCACACCTCTCTCACACGCACACTGCGCTGCGCTGGCCAGCGGCCTTTGGTGCAAGTCGCACTGGCTGGTGACAGCATCTCACACGGGAGTGTGCAAGTCTCACAGGTCAGCCGCCGTGCAAACATCGACCGATCCTGCCGGTCACGCCAGGACACCCCACTCAGAGCCCAACGAAATATTTCACCCGAGATGCCCTTCCCCTCGGCTCAACACCTGATTTAGAGCCAGAGAGCAACACAATATTGACACCGGCCCTTCGGCCCTTCCCATCCCTGCCGGCCACAGCTAGTCCCAATTTCCGGTTTTCAGCCCACGCCCCCTATTGAAGTACCTCTCATGCCTGCCTCGACCGCTCTCCCTCTGCCTGAAGAAGTGGCCCCTCGGGTCTCCTTGAAGTCTCTCCCATCACCCCCCCTCCCCGGCCTCGGTCTCCCTTGCCCCTCTGGGGCAAAGTCTGCGACCACCCACCCACCCCCCCCACTTCACCCGAGACTCGCTTAACTGAAAACTTTATCCTGGTTCTCCGGAACAGAGGACCTCTCCCCGATGACTCCGGCCCCTCCCGTCCCGCACGGCCCCGGCGACCCGGGGTTCAATCCCCACCGCTGCCCGCGAGCAGTCCCTGCGCCCTCCCGCCGTCCGACGGCGCGCCGGTTCGTGGGTCAATCGGTGGCTGGAAATCGCCTCCCCAGTACAACTCCCCTTCCCCGTACTCGGCGCCGCCACCGTAAAACCGAAATGAGCAGTGACCCTCCTCACCGCCCCAACCTGATGCTGGAAACCCAGGCAGTACCCACAAGATGTTGCAGGAACTCCGCAGGGATTTCCCGAACTTCCAGTAACGCCCCCCCCCCCACCATTCCCATTTCCCTCCCTCACCTCATCTACCCCCATCACCTCCCTCTGGTGCCGCTCCTCCCCCTCCCCGTCCTGTCAGATTCCATCTTCTCCAGCCCCGCATCTCTTTCACCAATCTCCACTTCCCAGCTCTCTGCATTTCACTCCTCCCCAGCCCCCCTTCCGGTTTCACCCATCACCCCACATTTCTTCCCCCTCCCCCCCTCATCTTTTTCCCCCTCCAGTCCTGACGAAGGGTCTCGGCCCGAAACGCCGACAGTACTCTTTTCCATAGAGGCCGCCCGGCCTGCTGAGTTCCTCCAGCGTTGTGTGTGTGTGTGTGCTGTTTATAAAATTCTACTACTATTAGAATTATATAAGATTTAATTATAGCATATGATTGTATAATCAGTTTTATAATCATGCAATGAGTTTTCACCGCTGTCCGCTTCAAGGCTGAGCACGTTGTGGGTCCAGAGACGCCCGTCACTGCTGTAACCTGTGGTTATTTGAGTTTCTGTCACCTTCCTGTCAGCCTGACACTCTCCTCCGACCTCTCTCTCATTAACGAGGCTTTTTCGCCCACAGAACCGCCGCTCTCTCTATCCCTCTCCCTCTATCCCTCTCTCTCCCTCTCCTAGAGACTGTTGTGTGTAAAAAAAAAATCCCAGGAGATCAGCAGTTTCCACCACCACCCGACCTGGCGCCGACAATCACTCCACGGTCAGAGTCACTCAGATCCCATTTCTCCCCCCCCCCCCCGTTCTGAGCTTCGGTCTGAACAGTAACTGAACCTCTTGACCGTGTCGTCGTGCTTTGATGCCCCACGTGTTTGGCTGGTGAATATCATTTATCCTTTAAATGGGCAACGGTCTAACAGATTGGGGCCGCACGGTAGTGTAGCGGCCAGCACAGCTCTTGACGGGACCCGAGGCCCGGGTTCGATCCCCGCGGCCGCCTGTGAGGAGATTGCCCGTTCTCTCCCCGTGACCGTGTGGGTCTCCTCCGGGCGCCGCGGTTTCCTCCCACGGTCCAAAGTTGGGTCAGTTGGTCACTGTAAATTGTCCCCTGGTTGCTTCCCAGTAATAATACACTCTTTATTAAATCTAGGTGCCGTGCGTTCGGTACGTCTTTGGGAGGGTGGGAAGACACCCCCGCGTTCCCCAGGGGAGGGGGAGCGAGCGAACTGAACCCGGGCCAAACCCACCCGGTGGCTCCACCAGCTGTCCGGGGAGGGTCCATAGTGGAGATTACTGGTATCAGATCAGATGTTCACTGCCCCCCCGCCCCCGCCCCCGCTGAAAGCATTTGATCAGGTCTTCAGCCACGGGAGGCATCGCCCTCCCCTTCTCACCCGCCCTTCCCCGTCCCTGGATGGAACCGAGCGAGGCCTGACATCCCCGACCCTCGGGCCTAATCTGCAGCCAACACTGAGCTGCGGGCAGGACCGCGGACAACGGGGGGCCGGGTCGAGAACGGAGGGAGGTGCCCGGCGTCCAGCCTCACCTCCACGGTTGGGTGTTGCGAGGAGCTGGTGTTTGTGGGTGACCCTCCCTTCACTGTGAGGCGAGAGAGGGGGAGAGGGAGGGGTAGAGAGAGAGACACCTCTCCTTCCCCCCCTCCCCCACCCCAGGGAACAAATTTGCAGACGACACCAAGGTTGTGTGTGTAGTGGACAGCGAGAAAGACTATTCACTATTTACATAGAACAATACAGTACAGGCCCTTCGGCCCACAATGTTGTGCCAACCCTCAAACCCTGCCTCCCATATACCCCCCACCTTAAATTCCTCCATATACCTGTCTAGTAGTCTCTTAAACTTCACTAGTGTGTCCTCCTCCACCACTGACTCATTCCACACACCAACCACTCTCTGAGTGAAAAACCTTCCTCTAATATTCCCCTTGAACTTCCCTCCCCTTACTTTAAAGCCGTGTCCTCTTGTACTGAGCACTGGTGCCCTGGGGAAGAGGCACTGGCTGCCCACTCTGTCTACCCCTCAGATCGGAGGGACCTGGACCAGCCGGAAAGATGGCAGATGGAATTTAATGTGGACAAGTGCAGGGATTTGCACTTCGTTAGGACCAGCCAGAGTTGGCCTTACACAGAGATTAGTCGGGCACCGAGGAGTGTGGTGGAACAGAAGAATGCAATTCATTGAAAGTGGCATCACAGGGAGATAGAGTTGTAAAGAATGGGCACGTTGGCCTTTATAAATCAATGTATTGAGTCCAGGAGAGGGGATGTTATGTTGAAGTTGTACAAGACATTGGCGAGGCCTCGTTTGGAGTATTGAGTGCAGTTTTGGTCACCGACCTACGGGAAAGATGTCAATAAGGTTGAAAGAGCGCAGAGAGAATTTACAAGGACGTTGCCGGGTCCGGAGGACCCGAGTTATAAGATTGAATAGGTTAGGACTTTAATCCTGGGAGGGTAGAAGATTGAGGGGAGGTTTGATAGAGGTAGACAAAGTTATGAGGGGTATGGATAGGGTAAATGCAAGCAGGCTTTTTCCACCGAGGTTGGGTGAGTCCACAACCAGAGGTCATGGGTTAAGGGTGAAAGGTGAACATGAGGGGAAACTTCTTCACTCAGAGGGTGGTGAGAGAGAGGAATGAATTGACAGCACAAGTGGTCCACGCGAGCTCGAATCAATGTTTAAGAGAAGTTTGGATGGGTACATGAACGGGAGGGGGACGGAGGGCTGTGGTCCAGGTGCAAGTCGATGGGAGTCGGCAGTTTAAATGGTTCAGCATGGACTAGATGGGAAGAAGGGCCTGTTTCTGCGCTGTACTTTTCTATGACTGTGCGTGTGCGTCCTGTCTCTAGTGAGGGTCAGTGTGTGTCTCTGTGAGACCCATTCCCCTGTAAAGGTAGGTGTGTGAGAGAGAGAGACCGTAACCCATCTCCCAGTGAGAGTGTGTGTGGGAGACCTGTCCCCCTCTCTCTCTGAGACCCGCCTGTGTGTGGCCCAGTGAGGTGTTTTGAACCAACCGGAGTTTTTTTTAGGAAACCACTCCCTGCCAGTGCACACCACGCCCCCGCAATGGTTAAATTTAATCTGATGAAGATTCGGGCGTTAATTGCTGCGAGATCTCTCTCTCTGTGCGGCAAATAGAAAACATGACGCAGTTGGTGTGTGAGGGAGCTGACCAAACTCCTGTCGGGATCAGTCTGTTCCCCTCTGAACCTCAGCACAGAACGTCCAGACCCCCAGGAGCTTCCCAGAGAGCTACAGGCAGAGGGAGAGCCGGAGGCTGCCTGTGGGAAGGGGCAGTGAAGGGAATCTTAGGCCAGTGGAGGGGGGCAGAGGTGGAGATTGACAGGATGAACTGAAATTGAGAGAAAGAGGCACAGACACAGAAAGAGACACACAGACACAGTTACAGAGAGACTCACAGACAGAGAAGGAGAGAGAGACATGCAGAAAGAGAGACAGAGAGAGATACACACAGACAGATACAGAGAGAGACACACAGACACAGTTACAGAGAGACACACAGACACAGAGGGAGAGAGAGACACATGCAGAGAGACAGAGAGATATACACACGGACAGATACAGAGAGAGACACACGCACAGAGGCACAGAGGGAGGGAGAGACACTCAGACAATCATGCACACACACAGAAAGAGAGACAGAGAGAGATACACACAGACATACAGAGAGAGACATGCACAGAGGCACAGAGGGAGGGAGAGAGAGAGGGAGAATCACATGCACACACACACACAAAGAGAGACAGAGAGAGAGACGCAGACAGAGAGAGGGGGATATACAGAGAGAGACACAAAGACAGAGAGAGACTGAGAAAGAGACACACAGAGAGATACAGAGAGAGACACACAGAGATACAGAGAGAGAGACAGAGAAAGATACAGAGAGAGGTACAGAGAGAGAGAGACGGACAGAGAGAGATACAGAGAGAGACACATAGACAGAGAGAGATACAGAGAAAGAGACACAGAGATAGAGAGAGAGAGAGATACAGAGAGAGAGAGACGGACAGAGAGACACACAGACAGAGAGAGATACAGAGAAAGAGACACACAGAGAGATACAGAGAAAGAGACACACAGAGAGATACAGAGAGAGACACAGACAGATAGAGATACAGAGAAAGAGACACACAGAGTGATACAGAGAGAGACACACAGACAGAGAGAGATACAGAGAAAGAGACACACAGAGATACAGAGAGAGAGACACACACACACAGCAGCCAGGCAGAGACACACACAAGCAGAGTGAGAGGAGTGGAGGAGGGAGAGAGGAGGGAAAGAAAAGATGGATAGAGAAAGAGAGGAGGGGGAGAGAGGGAAGGGAGAAAGATAAGCGAGAGAGAAGAGGGAGGGAGACTGATAGACACAAACTCGTAGATTCACACACAAATGGAGACAGAAGGGGGAGAGAGGGGAAGGGAGGTGCAGAATGGGGAGTGGGGGAAGAGACTGAAAAAGGAGATTGTAAGTTACCCAGGACCCAGGGGCAGTGGTGAAATCTGACTATCCAGAGAGGAGGTGCGTTTTGTGAAATTATCTCAGGCTGCCCAGGCCTGTTGCATCAGGAATAACCGCCAGGCTGAGCAGAGGACAGATTATCTCCTCAGGCCCGGCTCCTTCGTAATCTGGGCCACAGGGTTACTGCTGGTCACAGTCTGCAGATTGGGGACATGTCACGCGCTGCTTCCGGCAGGCAGCAGGAGTGACAGATTCATCCCGGTGATTGAGGCCTTTCAGCCCGTCGGCTAGATGCCAGCCCTCTTCTCACATTATCCTATTCCCCACCACTAATGCACAACCAATTAATTTTAAAAGATCCAAATACCGTAATCCCGCTTGCTGGGGCTTCTGCAGGTTGGACAGGACAATAATCATCTCAGTTCTTCACCCCTGGCACCCGACACCAACTCCGCCACATCGCATCGACATCTCCGTGGCAGGAACGGTCCACCCCTGCCACACGCGCAAAACCCCTCATCCTGCTCCAAGTCTGTACTCCCGCACGGACCCCTGACCTCTGGTGTAGCAGATGGAATAGGGGTTAGGTCACACTGGGGAAGGGCAGGAGGAGAGGGGGAGAGGGGGAGGGGTAGTGGAAGGGGAAGAGGGGGGTAGGGGTAGAGGGGCAGGGGAAAGGGGAGGGGAGAGGGAGAGGAGGAGGGGAAGGAAGAGGGAGAGAGTGCGAGGGGTAGTGGAAGGAGAGAGAGGGGTAGAGGGGTAAGGGGAAGAGGGGGGCAGGGGGACAGCTGCAGGGGAAAGGGGAGGGGAGAGGGAGAGAGTGGGAGGGGTAGTGGAAGGAGAGGGGTAGAGGGGTAAGGGGAAGAGGGCGGCAGCGGTAGAGGGGGCAGGGGAAGGGGAGAGAAGGAGGGGAGGGAGGAGAGGGAGAGAGTGGGAGGGGTAGTGGAAGGAGAGAGAGGGGTAGAGGGGCAAGGGGAAGAGGGGGGCAGGGGTAGAGGCGGCAGGGGAAGGGGAGGGCAGAGTGAGAGAAGGAGTGAGGAGGGGAGGGGTAGTGGAAGTAGAGAGAGGGTTAGAGGGGGAAGGGGAAGGGGGGGGAGAGGGAGAGAAGCAGTGAGGAGGGGGGGAGGGAGGGGGAGAGGGGAAGGGTGAGATCTCCTGTAACGGTGTGTACCCCCAGTCTCTGGCCATAATTCAGTCCACGATATTAACTACTTTCACCACCCACCATCCATTGCACGTGTGCCTGTCGGTGAGCGTCCTGCCCCTCCTGAAGCCCTGGCCCTGCCCTGCTGCCCCCCCCCCCACCCAGCATCAGTGTCTGGACTCCGGAGGTACATGACGAACCACCACCGGAGCCCCTGTGTCGTCTGCTGGTTTAGGTGATGCAAGGAGCACCAGAGCGAAGTTACTTCCTCTGCTACTGGGTCACGGAGAGCTGAGAGCAGCGAGCAAATCCCACACGTACATTCAACCCTCTGCGGCCAGCGCTTGTTGTTGTGGTTGAGACTTTGAGAAGTCTTTGACGGCTCCGGGACCGTACTTTAGAAAAATGTGGGGCAGGGGAAACCTCACTGAAACTGTTCGGATGTTGAAAGGCCTTGATAAAGTGGATGTGGAGAGGATGTTTCCTATAGTGGGGGAGTCTAGGACCAGAGGGCACAGATTGTGTGGATGTGGAGAGGATGTTTCCTATAGTGGGGGAGTCTAGGACCAGAGGACACAGATAGAGTGGATGTGGAGAGGATGTTTCCTAAAGTGGGGGAGTCTAGGACCAGAGGACACAGAAACAGTGGATATGGAGAGGATGTTACCTATAGTGGGGGAGTCTAGGACCAGAAGACACAGATAGAGAGGATGTTTTCTATAGTGGGGGAGTCTCGGACCAGAGGACACAGATAGAGTGGATGTGGAGAGGATGTTTCCTACAGTGGGTGAATCTAGGACCAGAGGACACAGATAGAGAGGATGTTTCCTATAGTGGGGGAGTCTAGGACCAGAGGACACAGATAGAGTGGATGTGGAGAGGATGTTTCCTATAGTGGGGGAGTCTAGGACCTGAGGACACAGATAGAGTGGATGTGGAGACGATGTTTCCTATAGTGGGGGAGTCTAGGACCAGAGGACACAGATAGAGAGGATGTTTCCTATAGTGGGGGAGTCTAGGACCAGAGGACACAGATAGAGTGGATGTGGACAGGATGTTTCCCATAGAGGGGGAGTCTAGGACGAGAGAACACGGATAGAGTGGATGTGGAGAGGCTGTTTCCTATAGTGGGGGAGTCTAGGACCAGAGGACACAGATAGAGTGGATGTGGAGAGGATGTTTCCTATAGTGGGGGAGTCTAGGACCTGAGGACACAGATAGAGTGGATGTGGAGAGGCTGTTTTCTATAGTGGGGGAGTCTCGGACCAGAGGACACAGATAGACTGGATGTGGAGAGGATGTTTCCTACAGTGGGGGAATCTAGGACCAGAGGACACAGATAGAGAGGATGTTTCCTATAGTGGGGGAGTCTAGGACCAGAGGACACAGATAGAGTGGATGTGGAGAGGATGTTTCCTAAAGTGGGGGAGTCTAGGACCAGAGGACACAGAAAGACTGGATATGGAGAGGATGTTACCTATAGTGGGGGAGTCTAGGACCAGAAGACACAGATAGAGAGGATGTTTTCTATAGTGGGGGAGTCTCGGACCAGAGGACACAGATAGAGTGGATGTGGAGAGGATGTTTCCTACAGTGGGTGAATCTAGGACCAGAGGACACAGATAGAGAGGATGTTTCCTATAGTGGGGGAGTCTAGGACCAGAAAACACAGATAGAGTGGATGTGGAGAGGATGTTTCCTATAGTGGGGGAGTCTAGGACCTGAGGACACAGATAGAGTGGATGTGGAGACGATGTTTCCTATAGTGGGGCAGTATAGGACCAGAGGACACAGTTAGAGTGGATGTGGAGAGGATGTTTCCTATAGTGGGGGAGTCTAGGACCAGAGGACACAGAGTGGATGTGGAGAGGATGTTTCCTATAGTGGGGGAGTCTAGGACCAGAGGACACAGATAGAGTGGATTTGGAGAGGATGTTTCCTATAGTGGGGGAGTCTAGGACCAGAGGACACAGATAGAGTGGATGTGGAGAGGATGTTTCCTAAAGTGGGGGAGTCTAGGACCTGAGGACACAGATAGAGTGGATGTGGAGAGGATGTTTTCTATAGTGGGGGAGTTACAGACCAGAGGACACAGATAGAGTGGATGTGGAGAGGATGTTTCCTATAGTGGGGGAGTCTAGGACCAGAGGACACAGATAGAGAGGATGTTTCCTATAGTGGGGGAGTCTAGGACCAGAGGACACAGATAGAGTGGATGTGGAGAGGATGTTTCCTATAGTGGGGGAGTCTAGGACCAGAGGACACAGATAGAGAGGATGTTTCCTATAGTGGGGGAGTCTAGGACCAGAGGACACAGATAGAGTGGATGTGGACAGGATGTTTCCCATAGAGGGGGAGTCTAGGACGAGAGAACACGGATAGAGTGGATGTGGAGAAGATGTTTCCTCTAGTGGGGGAGTCTAGGACCTGAGGACACAGATAGAGTGGATGTGGAGAGGATGTTTTCTATAGTGGGGGAGTCTCGGACCAGAGGACACAGATAGAGTGGAGGTGGAGAGGATGTTTCCTACAGTGGGGGAATCTAGGACCAGAGGACACAGATAGAGAGGATGTGGAGAGGACGTTTCCTATAGTGGGGGAGTCTAGGACCAGAGGACAGAGATAGACTGGATGTGGAGAGGATGTTTTCTATAGTGGGGGAGTCTCGGACCAGAGGACACAGATAGAGTGGATGTGGAGAGGATGTTTTCTATAGTGGGGGAGTCTCGGACCAGAGGACACAGATAGAGTGGATGTGGAGAGGATGTTTCCTACAGTGGGGGAATCTAGGACCAGAGGACACAGATAGAGAGGATGTTTCCTATAGTGGGGGAGTCTAGGACCAGAGGACACAGATAGAGTGGATGTGGAGAGGATGTTTCCTAAAGTGGGGGAGTCTAGGACCAGAGGACACAGAAAGAGTGGATATGGAGAGGATGTTACCTATAGTGGGGGAGTCTAGGACCAGAAGACACAGACAGAGTGGATGTGGAGAGGATGTTTTCTGTAGTGGGGGAGTCTCGGACCAGAGGACACAGATAGAGTGGATGTGGAGAGGATGTTTCCTACAGTGGGTGAATCTAGGACCAGAGGACACAGATAGAGAGGATGTTTCCTACAGTGGGGGAGTCTAGGACCAGAGGACACAGATAGAGTGGATGTGGAGAGGATGTTTCCTATAGTGGGGGAGTCTAGGACCTGAGGACACAGATAGAGTGGATGTGGAGACGATGTTTCCTATAGTGGGGCAGTATAGGACCAGAGGACACAGTTAGAGTGGATGTGGAGAGGATGTTTCCTATAGTGGGGGAGTCTAGGACCAGAGGACACAGAGTGGATGTGGAGAGGATGTTTCCTATAGTGGGGGAGTCTAGGACCAGAGGACAGAGATAGAGTGGATGTGGAGAGGATGTTACCTATAGTAGGGGAGTCTAGGACCAGAGGACACAGATAGAGCGGATGTGGAGAGGATGTTTCCTATACTGGGGGAGTCTAGGACCACAGATAGAGTGGATGTGGAGAGGAAGTTTCCTATAGTGGGGGTGTCTAGGACCAGAGGACACAGATAGAGTGGATTTGGAGAGGATGTTTCCTATAGTGGGGGAGTCTAGGACCAGAGGACACAGATAGAGTGGATGTGGAGAGGATGTTTCCTAAAGTGGGGGAGTCTAGGACCTGAGGACACAGATAGAGTGGATGTGGAGAGGATGTTTTCTATAGTGGGGGAGTTACAGACCAGAGGACACAGATAGAGTGGATGTGGAGAGGATGTTTCCTATAGTGGGGGAGTCTAGGACCAGAGGACACAGATAGAGAGGATGTTTCCTATAGTGGGGGAGTCTAGGACCAGAGGACACAGATAGAGTGGATGTGGAGAGGATGTTTCCTATAGTGGGGGAGTCTAGGACCAGAGGACACAGATAGAGAGGATGTTTCCTATAGTGGGGGAGTCTAGGACGTGAGGACACAGATAGAGTGGATGTGGAGAGGATGTTTCCTATAGTGGGGGAGTCTAGGACCAGAGGACAGAGATAGACTGGATGTGGAGAGGATGTTTTCTATAGTGGGGGAGTCTCGGACCAGAGGACACAGATAGAGTGGAGGTGGAGAGGATGTTTCCTATAGTGGGGGAGTCTAGGACCAGAGGACACGGATAGAGTGGAGGTGGAGAGGATGTTTCCTACAGTGGGGGAATCTAGGACCAGAGGACACAGATAGAGAGGATGTGGAGAGGATGTTTCCTATAGTGGGGGAGTCTAGGACCAGAGGACACAGATAGAGTGGATGTGGAGAGGATGTTTCCTAAAGTGGCGGAGTCTAGGACCAGAGGACACAGATAGAGTGGATGTGGAGAGGATGTTTCCTATAGTGGGGGAGTCTCGGACCAGAGGACACTGATAGAGTGGATGTGGAGAGGATGTTTTCTATAGTGGGGGAGTCTCGGACCAGAGGACACAGATAGAGTGGATGTGGAGAGGATGTTTTCTACAGTGGGGGAGTCTCGGACCAGAGGACACAGATAGAGTGGATGTGGAGAGGATGTTTCCTACAGTGGGGGAATCTAGGACCAGAGGACACAGATAGAGAGGATGTTTCCTATAGTGGGGGAGTCTAGGACCAGAGGACACAGATAGAGTGGATGTGGAGAGGATGTTTCCTAAAGTGGGGGAGTCTAGGACCAGAGGACACAGAAAGAGTGGATATGGAGAGGATGTTACCTATAGTGGGGGAGTCTAGGACCAGAAGACACAGACAGAGTGGATGTGGAGAGGATGTTTTCTATAGTGGGGGAGTCTCGGACCAGAGGACACAGATAGAGTGGATGTGGAGAGGATGTTTCCTACAGTGGGTGAATCTAGGACCAGAGGACACAGATAGAGAGGATGTTTCCTATAGTGGGGGAGTCTAGGACCAGAGGACACAGATAGAGTGGATGTGGAGACGATGTTTCCTATAGTGGGGCAGTATAGGACCAGAGGACACAGTTAGAGTGGATGTGGAGAGGATGTTTCCTATAGTGGGGGAGTCTAGGACCAGAGGACACAGAGTGGATGTGGAGAGGATGTTTCCTATAGTGGGGGAGTCTAGGACCAGAGGACACAGATAGAGTGGATGTGGAGAGGATGTTTCCTATAGTGGGGGAGTCTAGGACCTGAGGACACAGATAGAGTGGATGTGGAGACGATGTTTCCTATAGTGGGGCAGTATAGGACCAGAGGACACAGTTAGAGTGGATGTGGAGAGGATGTTTCCTATAGTGGGGGAGTCTAGGACCAGAGGACACAGAGTGGATGTGGAGAGGATGTTTCCTATAGTGGGGGAGTCTAGGACCAGAGGACAGAGATAGAGTGGATGTGGAGAGGATGTTACCTATAGTAGGGGAGTCTAGGACCAGAGGACACAGATAGAGCGGATGTGGAGAGGATGTTTCCTATACTGGGGGAGTCTAGGACCACAGATAGAGTGGATGTGGAGAGGAAGTTTCCTATAGAGGGGGTGTCTAGGACCAGAGGACACAGATAGAGTGGATTTGGAGAGGATGTTTCCTATAGTGGGGGAGTCTAGGACCAGAGGACACAGATAGAGTGGATGTGGAGAGGATGTTTCCTAAAGTGGGGGAGTCTAGGACCTGAGGACACAGATAGAGTGGATGTGGAGAGGATGTTTTCTATAGTGGGGGAGTTACAGACCAGAGGACACAGATAGAGTGAATGTGGAGAGGATGTTTCCTATAGTGGGGGAGTCTAGGACCAGAGGACACAGATAGAGAGGATGTTTTCTATAGTGGGGGAGTCTAGGACCAGAGGACACAGATAGAGTGGATGTGGAGAGGATGTTTCCTATAGTGGGGGAGTCTAGGACCAGAGGACACAGATAGAGAGGATGTTTCCTATAGTGGGGGAGTCTAGGACGTGAGGACACAGATAGAGTGGATGTGGAGAGGATGTTTCCTATAGTGGGGGAGTCTAGGACCAGAGGACAGAGATAGACTGGATGTGGAGAGGATGTTTTCTATAGTGGGGGAGTCTCGGACCAGAGGACACAGATAGAGTGGAGGTGGAGAGGATGTTTCCTATAGTGGGGGAGTCTAGGACCAGAGGACACGGATAGAGTGGAGGTGGAGAGGATGTTTCCTACAGTGGGGGAATCTAGGACCAGAGGACACAGATAGAGAGGATGTGGAGAGGATGTTTCCTATAGTGGGGGAGTCTAGGACCAGAGGACACAGATAGAGTGGATGTGGAGAGGATGTTTCCTAAAGTGGCGGAGTCTAGGACCAGAGGACACAGATAGAGTGGATGTGGAGAGGATGTTTCCTATAGTGGGGGAGTCTCGGACCAGAGGACACTGATAGAGTGGATGTGGAGAGGATGTTTTCTATAGTGGGGGAGTATCGGACCAGAGGACACAGATAGAGTGGATGTGGAGAGGATGTTTTCTACAGTGGGGGAGTCTCGGACCAGAGGACACAGATAGAGTGGATGTGGAGAGGATGTTTCCTACAGTGGGGGAATCTAGGACCAGAGGACACAGATAGAGAGGATGTTTCCTATAGTGGGGGAGTCTAGGACCAGAGGACACAGATAGAGTGGATGTGGAGAGGATGTTTCCTAAAGTGGGGGAGTCTAGGACCAGAGGACACAGAAAGAGTGGATATGGAGAGGATGTTACCTATAGTGGGGGAGTCTAGGACCAGAAGACACAGACAGAGTGGATGTGGAGAGGATGTTTTCTATAGTGGGGGAGTCTCGGACCAGAGGACACAGATAGAGTGGATGTGGAGTGGATGTTTCCTACAGTGGGTGAATCTAGGACCAGAGGACACAGATAGAGAGGATGTTTCCTATAGTGGGGGAGTCTAGGACCAGAGGACACAGATAGAGTGGATGTGGAGACGATGTTTCCTATAGTGGGGCAGTATAGGACCAGAGGACACAGTTAGAGTGGATGTGGAGAGGATGTTTCCTATAGTGGGGGAGTCTAGGACCAGAGGACACAGAGTGGATGTGGAGAGGATGTTTCCTATAGTGGGGGAGTCTAGGACCAGAGGACACAGATAGAGTGGATGTGGAGAGGATGTTTCCTATAGTGGGGGAGTCTAGGACCTGAGGACACAGATAGAGTGGATGTGGAGACGATGTTTCCTATAGTGGGGCAGTATAGGACCAGAGGACACAGTTAGAGTGGATGTGGAGAGGATGTTTCCTATAGTGGGGGAGTCTAGGACCAGAGGACACAGAGTGGATGTGGAGAGGATGTTTCCTATAGTGGGGGAGTCTAGGACCAGAGGACAGAGATAGAGTGGATGTGGAGAGGATGTTACCTATAGTAGGGGAGTCTAGGACCAGAGGACACAGATAGAGCGGATGTGGAGAGGATGTTTCCTATACTGGGGGAGTCTAGGACCACAGATAGAGTGGATGTGGAGAGGAAGTTTCCTATAGAGGGGGTGTCTAGGACCAGAGGACACAGATAGAGTGGATTTGGAGAGGATGTTTCCTATAGTGGGGGAGTCTAGGACCAGAGGACACAGATAGAGTGGATGTGGAGAGGATGTTTCCTAAAGTGGGGGAGTCTAGGACCTGAGGACACAGATAGAGTGGATGTGGAGAGGATGTTTTCTATAGTGGGGGAGTTACAGACCAGAGGACACAGATAGAGTGAATGTGGAGAGGATGTTTCCTATAGTGGGGGAGTCTAGGACCAGAGGACACAGATAGAGAGGATGTTTTCTATAGTGGGGGAGTCTAGGACCAGAGGACACAGATAGAGTGGATGTGGAGAGGATGTTTCCTATAGTGGGGGAGTCTAGGACCAGAGGACACAGATAGAGAGGATGTTTCCTATAGTGGGGGAGTCTAGGACGTGAGGACACAGATAGAGTGGATGTGGAGAGGATGTTTCCTATAGTGGGGGAGTCTAGGACCAGAGGACAGAGATAGACTGGATGTGGAGAGGATGTTTTCTATAGTGGGGGAGTCTCGGACCAGAGGACACAGATAGAGTGGAGGTGGAGAGGATGTTTCCTATAGTGGGGGAGTCTAGGACCAGAGGACACGGATAGAGTGGAGGTGGAGAGGATGTTTCCTACAGTGGGGGAATCTAGGACCAGAGGACACAGATAGAGAGGATGTGGAGAGGATGTTTCCTATAGTGGGGGAGTCTAGGACCAGAGGACACAGATAGAGTGGATGTGGAGAGGATGTTTCCTAAAGTGGCGGAGTCTAGGACCAGAGGACACAGATAGA
Organism: Hypanus sabinus; assembly: GCF_030144855.1. Taxonomy (NCBI): domain Eukaryota; kingdom Metazoa; phylum Chordata; class Chondrichthyes; order Myliobatiformes; family Dasyatidae; genus Hypanus; species Hypanus sabinus. The sequence continues at coordinate 32,038,178 of NC_082736.1, forward strand.
GTGGATGTGGAGAGGATGTTTCCTATAGTGGGGGAGTCTCGGACCAGAGGACACTGATAGAGTGGATGTGGAGAGGATGTTTTCTATAGTGGGGGAGTATCGGACCAGAGGACACAGATAGAGTGGATGTGGAGAGGATGTTTTCTACAGTGGGGGAGTCTCGGACCAGAGGACACAGATAGAGTGGATGTGGAGAGGATGTTTCCTACAGTGGGGGAATCTAGGACCAGAGGACACAGATAGAGAGGATGTTTCCTATAGTGGGGGAGTCTAGGACCAGAGGACACAGATAGAGTGGATGTGGAGAGGATGTTTCCTAAAGTGGGGGAGTCTAGGACCAGAGGACACAGAAAGAGTGGATATGGAGAGGATGTTACCTATAGTGGGGGAGTCTAGGACCAGAAGACACAGACAGAGTGGATGTGGAGAGGATGTTTTCTATAGTGGGGGAGTCTCGGACCAGAGGACACAGATAGAGTGGATGTGGAGTGGATGTTTCCTACAGTGGGTGAATCTAGGACCAGAGGACACAGATAGAGAGGATGTTTCCTATAGTGGGGGAGTCTAGGACCAGAGGACACAGATAGAGTGGATGTGGAGACGATGTTTCCTATAGTGGGGCAGTATAGGACCAGAGGACACAGTTAGAGTGGATGTGGAGAGGATGTTTCCTATAGTGGGGGAGTCTAGGACCAGAGGACACAGAGTGGATGTGGAGAGGATGTTTCCTATAGTGGGGGAGTCTAGGACCAGAGGACACAGATAGAGTGGATGTGGAGAGGATGTTTCCTATAGTGGGGGAGTCTAGGACCTGAGGACACAGATAGAGTGGATGTGGAGACGATGTTTCCTATAGTGGGGCAGTATAGGACCAGAGGACACAGTTAGAGTGGATGTGGAGAGGATGTTTCCTATAGTGGGGGAGTCTAGGACCAGAGGACACAGAGTGGATGTGGAGAGGATGTTTCCTATAGTGGGGGAGTCTAGGACCAGAGGACAGAGATAGAGTGGATGTGGAGAGGATGTTACCTATAGTAGGGGAGTCTAGGACCAGAGGACACAGATAGAGCGGATGTGGAGAGGATGTTTCCTATACTGGGGGAGTCTAGGACCACAGATAGAGTGGATGTGGAGAGGAAGTTTCCTATAGAGGGGGTGTCTAGGACCAGAGGACACAGATAGAGTGGATTTGGAGAGGATGTTTCCTATAGTGGGGGAGTCTAGGACCAGAGGACACAGATAGAGTGGATGTGGAGAGGATGTTTCCTAAAGTGGGGGAGTCTAGGACCTGAGGACACAGATAGAGTGGATGTGGAGAGGATGTTTTCTATAGTGGGGGAGTTACAGACCAGAGGACACAGATAGAGTGGATGTGGAGAGGATGTTTCCTATAGTGGGGGAGTCTAGGACCAGAGGACACAGATAGAGAGGATGTTTCCTATAGTGGGGGAGTCTAGGACCAGAGGACACAGATAGAGTGGATGTGGAGAGGATGTTTCCTATAGTGGGGGAGTCTAGGACCAGAGGACACAGATAGAGAGGATGTTTCCTATAGTGGGGGAGTCTAGGACGTGAGGACACAGATAGAGTGGATGTGGAGAGGATGTTTCCTATAGTGGGGGAGTCTAGGACCAGAGGACACAGATAGACTGGATGTGGAGAGGATGTTTTCTATAGTGGGGGAGTCTCGGACCAGAGGACACAGATAGAGTGGAGGTGGAGAGGATGTTTCCTATAGTGGGGGAGTCTAGGACCAGAGGACACGGATAGAGTGGAGGTGGAGAGGATGTTTCCTACAGTGGGGGAATCTAGGACCAGAGGACACAGATAGAGAGGATGTGGAGAGGATGTTTCCTATAGTGGGGGAGTCTAGGACCAGAGGACACAGATAGAGTGGATGTGGAGAGGATGTTTCCTAAAGTGGCGGAGTCTAGGACCAGAGGACACAGATAGAGTGGATGTGGAGAGGATGTTTCCTATAGTGGGGGAGTCTCGGACCAGAGGACACAGATAGAGTGGACGTGGAGAGGATGTTTTCTATAGTGGGGGAGTCTCGGACCAGAGGACACAGATAGAGTGGATGTGGAGAGGATGTTTTCTATAGTGGGGGAGTCTCGGACCAGAGGACACAGATAGAGTGGATGTGGAGAGGATGTTTCCTACAGTGGGGGAATCTAGGACCAGAGGACACAGATAGAGTGGATGTGGAGAGGATGTTTCCTAAAGTGGGGGAGTCTAGGACCAGAGGACACAGAAAGAGTGGATATGGAGAGGATGTTACCTATAGTGGGGGAGTCTAGGACCAGAAGACACAGACAGAGTGGATGTGGAGAGGATGTTTTCTATAGTGGGTGAATCTAGGACCAGAGGACACAGATAGAGAGGATGTTTCCTATAGTGGGGGAGTCTAGGACCAGAGGACACAGATAGAGTGGATGTGGAGACGATGTTTCCTATAGTGGGGCAGTATAGGACCAGAGGACACAGTTAGAGTGGATGTGGAGAGGATGTTTCCTCTAGTGGGGGAGTCTAGGACCAGAGGACACAGAGTGGATGTGGAGAGGATGTTTCCTATAGTGGGGGAGTCTAGGACCAGAGGACAGAGATAGAGTGGATGTGGAGAGGATGTTACCTATAGTAGGGGAGTCTAGGACCAGAGGACACAGATAGAGCGGATGTGGAGAGGATGTTTCCTATACTGGGGGAGTCTAGGACCACAGATAGAGTGGATGTGGAGAGGAAGTTTCCTATAGTGGGGGTGTCTAGGACCAGAGGACACAGATAGAGTGGATTTGGAGAGGATGTTTCCTATAGTGGGGGAGTCTAGGACCAGAGGACACAGATAGAGTGGATGTGGAGTGGATGTTTCCTAAAGTGGGGGAGTCTAGGACCTGAGGACACAGATAGAGTGGATGTGGAGAGGATGTTTTCTATAGTTGGGGAGTTACAGACCAGAGGACACAGATAGAGTGGATGTGGAGAGGATGTTTCCTATAGTGGGGGAGTCTAGGACCTGAGGACACAGATAGAGCGGATGTGGAGAGGATGTTTTCTATAGTGGGGGAGTCTCGGACCAGAGGACACAGATAGAGTGGAGGTGGAGAGGATGTTTCCTACAGTGGGGGAATCTAGGACCAGAGGACACAGATAGAGAGGATGTGGAGAGGATGTTTCCTATAGTGGGGGAGTCTAGGACCAGAGGACACAGATAGAGTGGATGTGGAGAGGATGTTTCCTAAAGTGGCGGAGTCTAGGACCAGAGGACACAGATAGAGTGGATGTGGAGAGGATGTTTCCTATAGTGGGGGAGTCTCGGACCAGAGGACACAGATAGAGTGGATGTGGAGAGGATGTTTTCTATAGTGGGGGAGTCTCGGACCAGAGGACACAGATAGAGTGGATGTGGAGAGGATGTTTTCTATAGTGGGGGAGTCTCGGACCAGAGGACACAGATAGAGTGGATGTGGAGAGGATGTTTCCTACAGTGGGGGAATCTAGGACCAGAGGACACAGATAGAGAGGATGTTTCCTATAGTGGGGGAGTCTAGGACCAGAGGACACAGATAGAGTGGATGTGGAGAGGATGTTAGCTATAGTGGGGGAGTCTAGGACCAGAAGACACAGACAGAGTGGATGTGGAGAGGATGTTTTCTATAGTGGGGGAGTCTCGGACCAGAGGACACAGATAGAGTGGATGTGGAGAGGATGTTTCCTACAGTGGGTGAATCTAGGACCAGAGGACACAGATAGAGAGGATGTTTCCTATAGTGGGGGAGTCTAGGACCACAGATAGAGTGGATGTGGAGAGGAAGTTTCCTATAGTGGGGGTGTCTAGGACCAGAGGACACAGATAGAGTGGATTTGGAGAGGATGTTTCCTATAGTGGGGGAGTCTAGGACCAGAGGACACAGATAGAGTGGATGTGGAGTGGATGTTTCCTAAAGTGGGGGAGTCTAGGACCTGAGTACATAGATAGAGTGGATGTGGAGAGGATGTTTTCTATAGTGGGGGAGTTACAGACCAGAGGACACAGATAGAGTGGATGTGGAGAGGATGTTTCCTATAGTGGGGGAGTCTAGGACCAGAGGACACAGATAGAGAGGATGTTTCCTATAGTGGGGGAGTCTAGGACCAGAGGACACAGATAGAGTGGATGTGGAGAGGATGTTTCCTATAGTGGGGGAGTCTAGGACCAGAGGACACACATAGAGAGGATGTTTCCTATAGTGGGGGAGTCTAGGACGTGAGGACACAGATAGAGTGGATGTGGAGAGGATGTTTCCTATAGTGGGGGAGTCTAGGACCAGAGGACAGAGATAGACTGGATGTGGAGAGGATGTTTTCTATAGTGGGGGAGTCTCGGACCAGAGGACACAGATAGAGTGGAGGTGGAGAGGATGTTTCCTATAGTGGGGGAGTCTAGGACCAGAGGACACGGATAGAGTGGATGTGGAGAGGCTGTTTCCTATAGTGGGGGAGTCTAGGAACTGAAGACACAGATAGAGTGGATGTGGAGAGGATGTTTCCTATAGTGGGGGAGTCTAGGACCTGAGGACACAGATAGAGTGGATGTGGAGAGGATGTTTTCTATAGTGGGGGAGTCTCGGACCAGAGGACACAGATAGAGTGGAGGTGGAGAGGATGTTTCCTACAGTGGGAGAATCTAGGACCAGAGAACACAGATAGAGAGGATGTTTCCTATAGTGGGGGAGTCTAGGACCAGAGGACACAGATAGAGTGGATGTGGAGAGGATGTTTCCAATAGTGGCGGAGTCTAGGACCAGAGGACACAGATAGAGTGGATGTGGAGAGGATGTTTCCTAAAGTGGGGGAGTCTAGGACCAGAGGACACAGATAGAGAGGATGTTTCCTATAGTGGGGGAGTCTAGGACCAGAGGACACAGATAGAGTGGATGTGGAGAGGATGTTTCCTATAGTGGGGGAGTCTAGGACCAGAGGACACAGATAGAGAGGATGTTTCCTATAGTGGGGGAGTCTAGGACCAGAGGACACAGATAGAGTGGAGGTGGAGAGGATGTTTCCTACAGTGGGGGAATCTAGGACCAGAGGACACAGATAGAGTGGATGTGGAGAGGATGTTTCCTATAGTGGGGGAGTCTAGGACCAGAGGACACAGATATAGTGGATGTGGAGAGGATGTTTCCTACAGTGGGTGAATCTAGGACCAGAGGACACAGATAGAGAGGATGTTTCCTATAGTGGGGGAGTCCAGGACCAGAGGACACAGATAGAGTGGATGTGGAGACGATGTTTTCTATAGTGGGGCAGTATAGGACCAGAGGACACAGTTAGAGTGGATGTGGAGAGGATGTTTCCTATAGTGGGGGAGTCTAGGACCAGAGGACACAGAGTGGATGTGGAGAGGATGTTTCCTATAGTGGGGGAGTCTAGGACCAGAGGACACAGATAGAGTGGATGTGGAGAGGATGTTTCCTATAGTGGGGGAGTCTAGGACCTGAGGACACAGATAGAGTGGATGTGGAGACGATGTTTCCTATAGTGGGGCAGTATAGGACCAGAGGACACAGTTAGAGTGGATGTGGAGAGGATGTTTCCTATAGTGGGGGAGTCTAGGACCAGAGGACACAGAGTGGATGTGGAGAGGATGTTTCCTATAGTGGGGGAGTCTAGGACCAGAGGACAGAGATAGAGTGGATGTGGAGAGGATGTTACCTATAGTAGGGGAGTCTAGGACCAGAGGACACAGATAGAGCGGATGTGGAGAGGATGTTTCCTATACTGGGGGAGTCTAGGACCACAGATAGAGTGGATGTGGAGAGGAAGTTTCCTATAGAGGGGGTGTCTAGGACCAGAGGACACAGATAGAGTGGATTTGGAGAGGATGTTTCCTATAGTGGGGGAGTCTAGGACCAGAGGACACAGATAGAGTGGATGTGGAGAGGATGTTTCCTAAAGTGGGGGAGTCTAGGACCTGAGGACACAGATAGAGTGGATGTGGAGAGGATGTTTTCTATAGTGGGGGAGTTACAGACCAGAGGACACAGATAGAGTGGATGTGGAGAGGATGTTTCCTATAGTGGGGGAGTCTAGGACCAGAGGACACAGATAGAGAGGATGTTTCCTATAGTGGGGGAGTCTAGGACCAGAGGACACAGATAGAGTGGATGTGGAGAGGATGTTTCCTATAGTGGGGGAGTCTAGGACCAGAGGACACAGATAGAGAGGATGTTTCCTATAGTGGGGGAGTCTAGGACGTGAGGACACAGATAGAGTGGATGTGGAGAGGATGTTTCCTATAGTGGGGGAGTCTAGGACCAGAGGACAGAGATAGACTGGATGTGGAGAGGATGTTTTCTATAGTGGGGGAGTCTCGGACCAGAGGACACAGATAGAGTGGAGGTGGAGAGGATGTTTCCTATAGTGGGGGAGTCTAGGACCAGAGGACACGGATAGAGTGGAGGTGGAGAGGATGTTTCCTACAGTGGGGGAATCTAGGACCAGAGGACACAGATAGAGAGGATGTGGAGAGGATGTTTCCTATAGTGGGGGAGTCTAGGACCAGAGGACACAGATAGAGTGGATGTGGAGAGGATGTTTCCTAAAGTGGCGGAGTCTAGGACCAGAGGACACAGATAGAGTGGATGTGGAGAGGATGTTTCCTATAGTGGGGGAGTCTCGGACCAGAGGACACTGATAGAGTGGATGTGGAGAGGATGTTTTCTATAGTGGGGGAGTCTCGGACCAGAGGACACAGATAGAGTGGATGTGGAGAGGATGTTTTCTACAGTGGGGGAGTCTCGGACCAGAGGACACAGATAGAGTGGATGTGGAGAGGATGTTTCCTACCGTGGGGGAATCTAGGACCAGAGGACACAGATAGAGAGGATGTTTCCTATAGTGGGGGAGTCTAGGACCAGAGGACACAGATAGAGTGGATGTGGAGAGGATGTTTCCTAAAGTGGGGGAGTCTAGGACCAGAGGACACAGAAAGAGTGGATATGGAGAGGATGTTACCTATAGTGGGGGAGTCTAGGACCAGAAGACACAGACAGAGTGGATGTGGAGAGGATGTTTTCTATAGTGGGGGAGTCTCGGACCAGAGGACACAGATAGAGTGGATGTGGAGAGGATGTTTCCTACAGTGGGTGAATCTAGGACCAGAGGACACAGATAGAGAGGATGTTTCCTATAGTGGGGGAGTCTAGGACCAGAGGACACAGATAGAGTGGATGTGGAGAGGATGTTTCCTATAGTGGGGGAGTCTAGGACCAGAGGACACAGATAGAGAGGATGTTTCCTATAGTGGGGGAGTCTAGGACCAGAGGACACAGATAGAGTGGAGGTGGAGAGGATGTTTCCTACAGTGGGGGAATCTAGGACCAGAGGACACAGATAGAGTGGATGTGGAGAGGATGTTTCCTATAGTGGGGGAGTCTAGGACCAGAGGACACAGATAGAGAGGATGTTTCCTATAGTGGGGGAGTCTAGGACCAGAGGACACAGATAGAGTGGATGTGGAGAGGATGTTTCCTATAGTGGGGGAGTCTAGGACCAGAGGACACAGATAGAGAGGATGTTTCCTATAGTGGGGGAGTCTAGGACCAGAGGACACAGATAGAGTGGAGGTGGAGAGGATGTTTCCTACAGTGGGGGAATCTAGGACCAGAGGACACAGATAGAGTGGATGTGGAGAGGATGTTTCCTATAGTGGGGGAGTCTAGGACCAGAGGACACAGATATAGTGGATGTGGAGAGGATGTTTCCTACAGTGGGTGAATCTAGGACCAGAGGACACAGATAGAGAGGATGTTTCCTATAGTGGGGGAGTCCAGGACCAGAGGACACAGATAGAGTGGATGTGGAGACGATGTTTTCTATAGTGGGGCAGTATAGGACCAGAGGACACAGTTAGAGTGGATGTGGAGAGGATGTTTCCTATAGTGGGGGAGTCTAGGACCAGAGGACACAGAGTGGATGTGGAGAGGATGTTTCCTATAGTGGGGGAGTCTAGGACCAGAGGACACAGATAGAGTGGATGTGGAGAGGATGTTTCCTATAGTGGGGGAGTCTAGGACCTGAGGACACAGATAGAGTGGATGTGGAGACGATGTTTCCTATAGTGGGGCAGTATAGGACCAGAGGACACAGTTAGAGTGGATGTGGAGAGGATGTTTCCTATAGTGGGGGAGTCTAGGACCAGAGGACACAGAGTGGATGTGGAGAGGATGTTTCCTATAGTGGGGGAGTCTAGGACCAGAGGACAGAGATAGAGTGGATGTGGAGAGGATGTTACCTATAGTAGGGGAGTCTAGGACCAGAGGACACAGATAGAGCGGATGTGGAGAGGATGTTTCCTATACTGGGGGAGTCTAGGACCACAGATAGAGTGGATGTGGAGAGGAAGTTTCCTATAGAGGGGGTGTCTAGGACCAGAGGACACAGATAGAGTGGATTTGGAGAGGATGTTTCCTATAGTGGGGGAGTCTAGGACCAGAGGACACAGATAGAGTGGATGTGGAGAGGATGTTTCCTAAAGTGGGGGAGTCTAGGACCTGAGGACACAGATAGAGTGGATGTGGAGAGGATGTTTTCTATAGTGGGGGAGTTACAGACCAGAGGACACAGATAGAGTGGATGTGGAGAGGATGTTTCCTATAGTGGGGGAGTCTAGGACCAGAGGACACAGATAGAGAGGATGTTTCCTATAGTGGGGGAGTCTAGGACCAGAGGACACAGATAGAGTGGATGTGGAGAGGATGTTTCCTATAGTGGGGGAGTCTAGGACCAGAGGACACAGATAGAGAGGATGTTTCCTATAGTGGGGGAGTCTAGGACGTGAGGACACAGATAGAGTGGATGTGGAGAGGATGTTTCCTATAGTGGGGGAGTCTAGGACCAGAGGACAGAGATAGACTGGATGTGGAGAGGATGTTTTCTATAGTGGGGGAGTCTCGGACCAGAGGACACAGATAGAGTGGAGGTGGAGAGGATGTTTCCTATAGTGGGGGAGTCTAGGACCAGAGGACACGGATAGAGTGGAGGTGGAGAGGATGTTTCCTACAGTGGGGGAATCTAGGACCAGAGGACACAGATAGAGAGGATGTGGAGAGGATGTTTCCTATAGTGGGGGAGTCTAGGACCAGAGGACACAGATAGAGTGGATGTGGAGAGGATGTTTCCTAAAGTGGCGGAGTCTAGGACCAGAGGACACAGATAGAGTGGATGTGGAGAGGATGTTTCCTATAGTGGGGGAGTCTCGGACCAGAGGACACTGATAGAGTGGATGTGGAGAGGATGTTTTCTATAGTGGGGGAGTCTCGGACCAGAGGACACAGATAGAGTGGATGTGGAGAGGATGTTTTCTACAGTGGGGGAGTCTCGGACCAGAGGACACAGATAGAGTGGATGTGGAGAGGATGTTTCCTACCGTGGGGGAATCTAGGACCAGAGGACACAGATAGAGAGGATGTTTCCTATAGTGGGGGAGTCTAGGACCAGAGGACACAGATAGAGTGGATGTGGAGAGGATGTTTCCTAAAGTGGGGGAGTCTAGGACCAGAGGACACAGAAAGAGTGGATATGGAGAGGATGTTACCTATAGTGGGGGAGTCTAGGACCAGAAGACACAGACAGAGTGGATGTGGAGAGGATGTTTTCTATAGTGGGGGAGTCTCGGACCAGAGGACACAGATAGAGTGGATGTGGAGAGGATGTTTCCTACAGTGGGTGAATCTAGGACCAGAGGACACAGATAGAGAGGATGTTTCCTATAGTGGGGGAGTCTAGGACCAGAGGACACAGATAGAGTGGATGTGGAGACGATGTTTCCTATAGTGGGGCAGTATAGGACCAGAGGACACAGTTAGAGTGGATGTGGAGAGGATGTTTCCTATAGTGGGGGAGTCTAGGACCAGAGGACACAGAGTGGATGTGGAGAGGATGTTTCCTATAGTGGGGGAGTCTAGGACCAGAGGACACAGATAGAGTGGATGTGGAGAGGATGTTTCCTATAGTGGGGGAGTCTAGGACCTGAGGACACAGATAGAGTGGATGTGGAGACGATGTTTCCTATAGTGGGGCAGTATAGGACCAGAGGACACAGTTAGAGTGGATGTGGAGAGGATGTTTCCTATAGTGGGGGAGTCTAGGACCAGAGGACACAGAGTGGATGTGGAGAGGATGTTTCCTATAGTGGGGGAGTCTAGGACCAGAGGACAGAGATAGAGTGGATGTGGAGAGGATGTTACCTATAGTAGGGGAGTCTAGGACCAGAGGACACAGATAGAGCGGATGTGGAGAGGATGTTTCCTATACTGGGGGAGTCTAGGACCACAGATAGAGTGGATGTGGAGAGGAAGTTTCCTATAGAGGGGGTGTCTAGGACCAGAGGACACAGATAGAGTGGATTTGGAGAGGATGTTTCCTATAGTGGGGGAGTCTAGGACCAGAGGACACAGATAGAGTGGATGTGGAGAGGATGTTTCCTAAAGTGGGGGAGTCTAGGACCTGAGGACACAGATAGAGTGGATGTGGAGAGGATGTTTTCTATAGTGGGGGAGTTACAGACCAGAGGACACAGATAGAGTGGATGTGGAGAGGATGTTTCCTATAGTGGGGGAGTCTAGGACCAGAGGACACAGATAGAGAGGATGTTTCCTATAGTGGGGGAGTCTAGGACCAGAGGACACAGATAGAGTGGATGTGGAGAGGATGTTTCCTATAGTGGGGGAGTCTAGGACCAGAGGACACAGATAGAGAGGATGTTTCCTATAGTGGGGGAGTCTAGGACGTGAGGACACAGATAGAGTGGATGTGGAGAGGATGTTTCCTATAGTGGGGGAGTCTAGGACCAGAGGACACAGATAGACTGGATGTGGAGAGGATGTTTTCTATAGTGGGGGAGTCTCGGACCAGAGGACACAGATAGAGTGGAGGTGGAGAGGATGTTTCCTATAGTGGGGGAGTCTAGGACCAGAGGACACGGATAGAGTGGAGGTGGAGAGGATGTTTCCTACAGTGGGGGAATCTAGGACCAGAGGACACAGATAGAGAGGATGTGGAGAGGATGTTTCCTATAGTGGGGGAGTCTAGGACCAGAGGACACAGATAGAGTGGATGTGGAGAGGATGTTTCCTAAAGTGGCGGAGTCTAGGACCAGAGGACACAGATAGAGTGGATGTGGAGAGGATGTTTCCTATAGTGGGGGAGTCTCGGACCAGAGGACACAGATAGAGTGGATGTGGAGAGGATGTTTTCTATAGTGGGGGAGTCTCGGACCAGAGGACACAGATAGAGTGGATGTGGAGAGGATGTTTTCTATAGTGGGGGAGTCTCGGACCAGAGGACACAGATAGAGTGGATGTGGAGAGGATGTTTCCTACAGTGGGGGAATCTAGGACCAGAGGACACAGATAGTGTGGATGTGGAGAGGATGTTTCCTAAAGTGGGGGAGTCTAGGACCAGAGGACACAGAAAGAGTGGATATGGAGAGGATGTTACCTATAGTGGGGGAGTCTAGGACCAGAAGACACAGACAGAGTGGATGTGGAGAGGAGGTTTTCTATAGTGGGTGAATCTAGGACCAGAGGACACAGATAGAGAGGATGTTTCCTATAGTGGGGGAGTCTAGGACCAGAGGACACAGATAGAGTGGATGTGGAGACGATGTTTCCTATAGTGGGGCAGTATAGGACCAGAGGACACAGTTAGAGTGGATGTGGAGAGGATGTTTCCTATAGTGGGGGAGTCTAGGACCAGAGGACACAGAGTGGATGTGGAGAGGATGTTTCCTATAGTGGGGGAGTCTAGGACCAGAGGACAGAGATAGAGTGGATGTGGAGAGGATGTTACCTATAGTAGGGGAGTCTAGGACCAGAGGACACAGATAGAGCGGATGTGGAGAGGATGTTTCCTATACTGGGGGAGTCTAGGACCACAGATAGAGTGGATGTGGAGAGGAAGTTTCCTATAGTGGGGGTGTCTAGGACCAGAGGACACAGATAGAGTGGATTTGGAGAGGATGTTTCCTATAGTGGGGGAGTCTAGGACCAGAGGACACAGATAGAGTGGATGTGGAGTGGATGTTTCCTAAAGTGGGGGAGTCTAGGACCTGAGGACACAGATAGAGTGGATGTGGAGAGGATGTTTTCTATAGTTGGGGAGTTACAGACCAGAGGACACAGATAGAGTGGATGTGGAGAGGATGTTTCCTATAGTGGGGGAGTCTAGGACCTGAGGACACAGATAGAGTGGATGTGGAGAGGATGTTTTCTATAGTGGGGGAGTCTCGGACCAGAGGACACAGATAGAGTGGAGGTGGAGAGGATGTTTCCTACAGTGGGGGAATCTAGGACCAGAGGACACAGATAGAGAGGATGTGGAGAGGATGTTTCCTATAGTGGGGGAGTCTAGGACCAGAGGACACAGATAGAGTGGATGTGGAGAGGATGTTTCCTAAAGTGGCGGAGTCTAGGACCAGAGGACACAGATAGAGTGGATGTGGAGAGGATGTTTCCTATAGTGGGGGAGTCTCGGACCAGAGGACACAGATAGAGTGGATGTGGAGAGGATGTTTTCTATAGTGGGGGAGTCTCGGACCAGAGGACACAGATAGAGTGGATGTGGAGAGGATGTTTTCTATAGTGGGGGAGTCTCGGACCAGAGGACACAGATAGAGTGGATGTGGAGAGGATGTTTCCTACAGTGGGGGAATCTAGGACCAGAGGACACAGATAGAGAGGATGTTTCCTATAGTGGGGGAGTCTAGGACCAGAGGACACAGATAGAGTGGATGTGGAGAGGATGTTACCTATAGTGGGGGAGTCTAGGACCAGAAGACACAGACAGAGTGGATGTGGAGAGGATGTTTTCTATAGTGGGGGAGTCTCGGACCAGAGGACACAGATAGAGTGGATGTGGAGAGGATGTTTCCTACAGTGGGTGAATCTAGGACCAGAGGACACAGATAGAGAGGATGTTTCCTATAGTGGGGGAGTCTAGGACCAGAGGACACAGATAGAGTGGATGTGGAGACGATGTTTCCTATAGTGGGGCAGTATAGGACCAGAGGACACAGTTAGAGTGGATGTGGAGAGGATGTTTCCTATAGTGGGGGAGTCTAGGACCAGAGGACACAGAGTGGATGTGGAGAGGATGTTTCCTATAGTGGGGGAGTCTAGGACCAGAGGACAGAGATAGAGTTGATGTGGAGAGGATGTTACCTATAGTAGGGGAGTCTAGGACCAGAGGACACAGATAGAGCGGATGTGGAGAGGATGTTTCCTATACTGGGGGAGTCTAGGACCACAGATAGAGTGGATGTGGAGAGGAAGTTTCCTATAGTGGGGGTGTCTAGGACCAGAGGACACAGATAGAGTGGATTTGGAGAGGATGTTTCCTATAGTGGGGGAGTCTAGGACCAGAGGACACAGATAGAGTGGATGTGGAGTGGATGTTTCCTAAAGTGGGGGAGTCTAGGACCTGAGGACATAGATAGAGTGGATGTGGAGAGGATGTTTTCTATAGTGGGGGAGTTACAGACCAGAGGACACAGATAGAGTGGATGTGGAGAGGATGTTTCCTATAGTGGGGGAGTCTAGGACCAGAGGACACAGATAGAGAGGATGTTTCCTATAGTGGGGGAGTCTAGGACCAGAGGACACAGATAGAGTGGATGTGGAGAGGATGTTTCCTATAGTGGGGGAGTCTAGGACCAGAGGACACACATAGAGAGGATGTTTCCTATAGTGGGGGAGTCTAGGACGTGAGGACACAGATAGAGTGGATGTGGAGAGGATGTTTCCTATAGTGGGGGAGTCTAGGACCAGAGGACAGAGATAGACTGGATGTGGAGAGGATGTTTTCTATAGTGGGGGAGTCTCGGACCAGAGGACACAGATAGAGTGGAGGTGGAGAGGATGTTTCCTATAGTGGGGGAGTCTAGGACCAGAGGACACGGATAGAGTGGATGTGGAGAGGCTGTTTCCTATAGTGGGGGAGTCTAGGAACTGAAGACACAGATAGAGTGGATGTGGAGAGGATGTTTCCTATAGTGGGGGAGTCTAGGACCTGAGGACACAGATAGAGTGGATGTGGAGAGGATGTTTTCTATAGTGGGGGAGTCTCGGACCAGAGGACACAGATAGAGTGGAGGTGGAGAGGATGTTTCCTACAGTGGGAGAATCTAGGACCAGAGAACACAGATAGAGAGGATGTTTCCTATAGTGGGGGAGTCTAGGACCAGAGGACACAGATAGAGTGGATGTGGAGAGGATGTTTCCAATAGTGGCGGAGTCTAGGACCAGAGGACACAGATAGAGTGGATGTGGAGAGGATGTTTCCTAAAGTGGGGGAGTCTAGGACCAGAGGACACAGATAGAGAGGATGTTTCCTATAGTGGGGGAGTCTAGGACCAGAGGACACAGATAGAGTGGATGTGGAGAGGATGTTTCCTATAGTGGGGGAGTCTAGGACCAGAGGACACAGATAGAGAGGATGTTTCCTATAGTGGGGGAGTCTAGGACCAGAGGACACAGATAGAGTGGAGGTGGAGAGGATGTTTCCTACAGTGGGGGAATCTAGGACCAGAGGACACAGATAGAGTGGATGTGGAGAGGATGTTTCCTATAGTGGGGGAGTCTAGGACCAGAGGACACAGATATAGTGGATGTGGAGAGGATGTTTCCTAAAGTGGGGGAGTCTAGGACCAGAAGACACAGACAGAGTGGATGTGGAGAGGATGTTTTCTATAGTGGGGGAGTCTCGGACCAGAGGACACAGATAGAGAGGATGTTTCCTATAGTGGGGGAGTCTAGGACCAGAGGACACAGATAGAGAGGATGTTTCCTATAGTGGCGGAGTCTAGGACCAGAGGACACAGATAGAGTGGATGTGGAGAGGATGTTTCCTATAGTGGGGGAGTCTAGGACCAGAGGACACAGATAGAGAGGATGTTTCCTATAGTGGGGGAGTCTAGGACCAGAGGACACAGATAGAGTGGATGTGGAGAGGATGTTTCCTACAGTGGGGGAATCTAGGACGAGAGGACACAGATAGAGAGGATGTGGAGAGGATGTTTCCTATAGTGGGGGAGTCTAGGACCAGAGGACACAGATAGACTGGATGTGGAGAGGATGTTTCCTAAAGTGGGGGAGTCTAGGACCAGAGGACACAGAAAGAGTGGATATGGAGAGGATGTTACCTACAGTGGGGGAATCTAGGACCAGAGAACACAGATAGAGAGGATGTTTCCTATAGTGGGGGAGTCTAGGACCAGAGGACACAGATAGAGTGGATGTGGAGAGGATGTTTCCTATAGTGGCGGAGTCTAGGACCAGAGGACACAGATAGAGTGGATGTGGAGAGGATGTTTCCTAAAGTGGGGGAGTCTAGGACCAGAGGACACGGAAAGAGTGGATATGGAGAGGATGTTACCTATAGTGGGGGAGTCTAGGACCAGAAGACACAGATAGAGAGGATGTTTTCTATAGTGGGGGAGTCTCGGACCAGAGGACACAGATAGAGTGGATGTGGAGAGGATGTTTCCTACAGTGGGTGAATCTAGGACCAGAGGACACAGATAGAGAGGATGTTTCCTATAGTGGGGGAGTCTAGGACCAGAGGACACAGATAGAGTGGATGTGGAGAGGATGTTTCCTACAGTGGGGGTATCTAGGACCAGAGGACACAGATAGAGAGGATGTGGAGAGGATGTTTCCTATAGTGGGGGAGTCTAGGACCAGAGGACACAGATAGACTGGATGTGGAGAGGATGTTTCCTAAAGTGGGGGAGTCTAGGACCAGAGGACACAGAAAGAGTGGATATGGAGAGGATGTTACCTACAGTGGGGGAATCTAGGACCAGAGAACACAGATAGAGAGGATGTTTCCTATAGTGGGGGAGTCTAGGACCAGAGGACACAGATAGAGTGGATGTGGAGAGGATGTTTCCTATAGTGGCGGAGTCTAGGACCAGAGGACACAGATAGAGTGGATGTGGAGAGGATGTTTCCTAAAGTGGGGGAGTCTAGGACCAGAGGACACGGAAAGAGTGGATATGGAGAGGATGTTACCTATAGTGGGGGAGTCTAGGACCAGAAGACACAGATAGAGAGGATGTTTTCTATAGTGGGGGAGTCTCGGACCAGAGTACACAGATAGAGTGGATGTGGAGAGGATGTTTCCTACAGTGGGTGAATCTAGGACCAGAGGACACAGATAGAGAGGATGTTTCCTATAGTGGGGGAGTCTAGGACCAGAGGACACAGATAGAGTGGATGTGGAGAGGATGTTTCCTATAGTGGGGGAGTCTAGGACCTGAGGACACAGATAGAGTGGATGTGGAGACGATGTTTCCTATAGTGGGGGAGTCTAGGACCAGAGGACACAGATAGAGTGGATGTGATGTTTCCTATAGTGGGGGAGTCTAGGTCCAGAGGACACAGAAAGAGTGGATGTGGAGAGGATGTTACCTATAGTAGGGGAGTCTAGGACCAGAGGACACTGATAGAGCGGATGTGGAGAGGATGTTTCCTATACTGGGGGAGTCTAGGACCACAGATAGAGTGGATGTGGAGAGGAAGTTTCCTATAGTGGGGGAGTCTAGGACCAGAGGACACAGATAGAGTGGATTTGGAGAGGATGTTTCCTATAGTGGGGGAGTCTAGGACCAGAGGACACAGATAGAGCGGATGTGGAGAGGATGTTTTCTATAGTGGGGGAGTTACAGACCAGAGGACACAGATAAAGTGGATGTGGAGAGGATGTTTCCTACAGTGGGGGAGTCTAGGACCAGAGGACACAGATAGAGAGGATGTTTCCTATAGTGGGGGAGTCTAGGACCAGAGGACACAGATAGAGTGGATGTGGAGAGGATGTTTCCTATAGTGGGGGAGTCTAGGACCAGAGGACACAGATAGAGAGGATGTTTCCTATAGTGGGGGAGTCTAGGACGAGAGAACACGGATAGAGTGGATGTGGAGAGGCTGTTTCCTATAGTGGGGGAGTCTAGGACCAGAGGACACAGATAGAGTGGAGGTGGAGAGGATGTTTCCTATAGTGGGGGAGTCTAGGACCAGAGGACACGGATAGAGTGGATGTGGAGAGGCTGTTTCCTATAGTGGGGGAGTCTAGGACCTGAAGACACAGATAGAGTGGATGTGGAGAGGATGTTTCCTATAGTGGGGGAGTCTAGGACCTGAGGACACAGATAGAGTGGATGTGGAGAGGATGTTTTCTATAATGGGGGAGTCTCGGACCAGAGGACACAGATAGAGTGGAGGTGGAGAGGATGTTTCCTACAGTGGGGGAATCTAGGACCAGAGGACACAGATAGACTGGATGTGGAGAGGATGTTTTCTATAGTGGGGGAGTCTCGGACCAGAGGACACAGATAGAGTGGAGGTGGAGAGGATGTTTCCTATAGTCGGGGAGTCTAGGACCAGAGGACACGGATAGAGTGGATGTGGAGAGGCTGTTTCCTATAGTGGGGGAGTCTAGGACCTGAAGACACAGATAGAGTGGATGTGGAGAGGATGTTTCCTATAGTGGGGGAGTCTAGGACCTGAGGACACAGATAGAGTGGATGTGGAGAGGATGTTTTCTATAGTGGGGGAGTCTCGGACCAGAGGACACAGATAGAGTGGAGGTGGAGAGGATGTTTCCTACAGTGGGGGAGTCTAGGACCAGAGGACACAGATAGAGTGGATGTGGAGAGGATGTTTCCTATAGTGGGGGAGTCTAGGACCAGAGGACACAGATAGAGTGGATGTGGAGAGGATGTTTCCTATAGTGGGGGAGTCTAGGACCAGAGGACACAGATAGAGTGGATGTGGAGCGGATGTTTCCTATAGTGGGGGGGGGGGTCTAGCACCAGAGCACGTCGCTTAGAAAGGTTCATTTTACTGTCTATGCTGGTGTGCAGAATACAACCCTGATATTTGCCTTCTCCAGGGAGCCCCCCCCCCACAAAGGACCTCCCCCCCACACGAAAAGAAACAAAAACTCGCGAACTCCAAATCCCCAAAATCCCCTCCCACACACTGTTCCTGAACCTGGTGGAGTGGGAACTGAGGCTCCTGTACCTCCTTCCTGATGGTTGAGGGGTGATAACTGTTCCTGAGCCTGGTGGTGCGAGTCCTGAGGCTCCTGTACCTCCTTCCTGATGGAGGAGGGGTAGTAACTGTTCCTGAGCCTGGTGGTGCGAGTCCTGAGGCTCCTGTACCTCCTTCCTGATGGAGGAGGGGTAGTAACTGTCCCTGAACCTGGTGGTGTGAGTCCTGAGGTTCCCGTACCTTCTACCCAATGGCAGCAGTGAGAAGAGAGCACGGCCTGGGTGGTGGGAGTCCCCGCGACAACGTCTCGTGTAGACGCATCGAATGGTGGGGACGGGTTCACCCGTGATATTGTGAAGAAGAAACAGTTTTGGGCCGCGACCCTTCTGCAGTCCTGAGGAGGGGGGGGGGGGGGGGGTCTCGGCTTGAACCATCGACTATTTACTCCACTCCGTAGATGCTGCCTGACCTGCCGTGTCATATTTTTAAAAAAACACAAAATAAACATCATTGATGATAAATTATTTACAACATTAAACCATTCAATGCATGACATTCATAATCATTGTTCTACCGACTCGTCGATAGCTCTGTTCCCTAGTACACACTACTATAACCGAGGGGCTTCCTCACCCAACGTGGCCCTTCGCTCTCCAGTAGCGCAAGGACCCGACGCCGTTGTTCTTCTGCGCTGAGGCTCAGCAGGCCCTACTGGGGCTCAGACTGTCCCAGTCGGCTGCGTTCCTCCGCGGACACATCCTCTCTCTGGCGGACCAACAAGTTTGGGGCAGAGTGACGGGCGTCCTTCACCGAGCCGATGATCTGATGACAGCCCTCGACGCCCACAGACCAGGAAGCCCTCCGGCTCCACGGCAGCCTGGGATGTGGCTCCTGGGTGTCAGCATTTCTGGAAGATCTAAACTGGGCCCAAACGTACCGACGCGGCGACAGGGAAGGCAAGACGGCGGCCACATTTCATCCGGAGTCTGAGGAGATTTGTTCTGTCACCAGAGACGCTCGCGGTTTTCGGCAGACGTACCGTGGGGAGAATTCTGACCGTCTGGTGTGGATCGAAATAAGCGGCAGGGAGTTGTAAACTCGGTCAGCTCCATCGAGGGCACTGGCTTCCGTAGTATCCAGGGCATTTTCTAGGAGCAATGCCTCATTAAAAAAAAAAGTGGCATCCAGCATTAAGACCTTAAGACATAGGAGCAGAATTAGGCCATTCAGCCCATCGAGTCAGCTGCACCATTCCATCATGGCCGATCCATTTTCCCTCTCAGCCCCCAATCTCCTGCCTTCCCCCCACCCCCCCCCGTATCCCTTCTTGCCCTGACCAATCGAGAATCTGCCTTAAATATACCCGACGACTTGGCCCGTGGGGGGGGGGTGGGGAGAAATTCCACAGATTCACCCCTCTCCGGCTATAGAAATTCCTCCGCACTTCCATTCTGAAGGGACGTCTGAGGTCCCTGTGACCGGGGTCCATATCCTCCAAAAAAGAAAATAGAGGGGCATCCATCACCCAGGACATGCCTTCCTCTCACAGCTACCCTGAGGGAGGGGGTACAGGAGCCAGAGGGCACACACTCAGCAATTCAGGAACAGCTTCTTCCCCTCTGCCATCAGGGAGGAGGTACAGGAGCCTGAAGACACACACTCAGCAATTCAGGAACAGCTTCTTCCCCTCTGCCATCGGGGAGGAGGTACAGGAGCCTGAAGACACACACTCAGCAATTCAGGAACAGCTTCTTCCCCTCTGCCATCGGGGAGGAGGTACAGGAGCCTGAAGACACACACTCAGTGATTCAGGAACAGCTTCTTCCCCTCTGCCATCAGGGAGGAGGTACAGGAGCCTGAAGACACACACTCAGCGATTCAGGAACAGCTTCTTCCCCTCTGCCATCGGGGAGGAGGTACAGGAGCCAGAGGGCACACACTCAGCAATTCAGGAGCAGCTTCTTCCCCTCTGCCATCAGGGAGGAGGTACAGGTGCCTGAAGACACACACTCAGTGATTCAGGAACAGCTTCCTCCCCTCTGCCATCAGGGAGGAGGTACAGGAGCCTGAAGACACACACTCAGCGATTCAGGAACAGCTTCTTCCCCTCTGCCATCAGGGAGGGGTACAGGAGCCTGAAGACACACAGTCAGCGCTTCAGGAACAGCTTCTTCTCCTCTGCCATCAGGAGGAGGTACAGGAGCCTGAAGACACACACTCAGCGATTCAGGAACAGCTTCTTCTCCTCTGCCATCAGGGAGGAGGTACAGGAGCCTGAAGACACACACTCAGCGATTCAGGAACAGCTTCTTCCCCTCTGCCATCAGGGAGGAGGTACAGGAGCCTGAAGACACACACTCAATGATTCAGGAACAGCTTCTTCCCCTCTGCCATCAGGGAGGAGGTACAGGAGCCTGAAGACACACACTCAACGATTCAGGAACAGCTTCTTCCCCTCTGCCATCAGTGAGGTACAGGAGCCTGAAGGCACACACTCAGCGATTCAGGAACAGCTTCTTCCCCTCTGCCATCAGGGAGGAGGTACAGGAGCCTGAAAGCACACACTCAGCGATTCAGGAACAGCTTCTTCCCCTCTGCCATCAGGGAGGAGGTACAGGAGCCTGAAGACACACACTCAACGACTCAGGAACAGCTTCTTCCCCTCTGCCATCGGGGAGGAGGTACAGGAGCCTGAAGACACACACTCAACGATTCAGGAACAGCTTCTTCCCCTGTGCCATCAGGGAGGAGGTACAGGAGCCTGAAGACACACACTCAGTGCTTCAGGAACGGCTTCTTCCCCTCTGCCATCAGGGAGGAGGTACAGGAGCCTGAAGACACACACTCAACGATTCAGGAAAAGCTTCTTCCACTCTGCCATCAGGCAGGAGGTACAGGAGCCTGAAGACACACACTCAACGATTCAGGAACAGCTTCTTCCCCTCCGCCATCAGGGAGGGGGTACAGGAGCCTGAAGATACACACTCAGCGATTCAGGAACAGCTACTTCCCCTCCGCCATCAGGGAGGGGGTACAGGAGCCTGAAGACACACACTCAGCGATTCAGGAACAGCTTCTTCCCCTCTGCCATCAGGCAGGAGGTACAGGAGCCTGAAGACACACACTCAACGATTCAGGAAAAGCTTCTTCCCCTCTGCCAACAGGGAGGGGGTACAGGAGCCTGAAGACACACACTCAATGATTCAGGAACAGCTTCTTCCCCTCTGCCATCAGGGAGGAGGTACAGGAGCCTGAAGACACACACTCAACGATTCAGGAACAGCTTCTTCCCCTCTGCCATCAGTGAGGTACAGGAGACTGAAGAACCTCACTCAGTGATTCAGGAACAGCTTCTTCCCCTCTGCCATCAGGGAGGGGTTACAGGAGCCTGAAGACACACACTCAACGATTCAGGAACAGCTTCTTCCCCTCTGCCATCAGTGAGGTACAGGAGCCTGAAGACACACACTCAGTGCTTCAGGAACGGCTTCTTCCCCTCTGCCATCAGGGAGGAGGTACAGGAGCCTGAAGACACACACTGAACGATTCAGGAACAGCTTCTTCCCCTGTGCCATCAGGGAGGAGGTACAGGAGCCTGAAGACACACACTCAACAATTCAGGAGCAGCTTCTTCCCCTCCGCCATCAGGGAGGAGGTACAGGAGCTAGAGGGCACACACTCAACGATTCTGGTACAACACTGTAAATGACAAATGGACATTGAGCTCCTGAACACTGACTCATTGATTTTTAAAAATTTTTAGTTTTGGTACTACTTATTTAACAATTATATATATATATGTACTTTCTGTAATTCAGTTTATTCTCTATAACTACGTATTACACTGTACCGCTGCCGCTGTTTTGCGACTTGTGCCGGTGAAGTTAAACCTGGCTCTGATCTGTAACCCAGGCCCTGACCTGCCGACCTCCTTTCGTGTGCGCGAGGCCGAAATGTGTGGCTCACAAGTGGGAACTCAGAGACGACGAGGCGTTAGCTGGCAGCTAACCAGAGCGAGCTTCAAAAGCACAGCTAATTAGTTGTTTTGGTGGGTTTTTTTTTAAAAAAAGAGAGAGCGAGTCAGCCTTGTGACACGGTGGGGAGCCCAGGAACCAATCTGCCGTCAGGAGTCAGCCGAAAACGACACTCGGCAGGTCAGGCGGGTTTATTTATAAACTCCCATTCTCCTTCCAACGTTTCGATCCACGGGCCCCTCTTGTGCCCAGATGAGGCCCCCCACTCAGGGTGGAGGAGCAACACCTTGTATTCCACCATCAGGGTAGCCAACAACCTGATGGTATGAATATCAAATTTTCCTCCCAGTTAAAAAAAAAATTCCAACCTCATTCCCCACTCTGACCTCTCCCCTCTTCTCACCTGCCAATCACCTCCCCCTGATGCCCCCCTCCTCCTCCCCTATCAGCTTCCTTCCTCTCCAGCCTTTGACCTAGTTTCACCTACCAGCTCGCCTCCTTCCCCTCCATCTCCTTGTTCTGGCCTCTTCCCCCCCTTCCTCCTCTGTCCCGATGAGGGGTCTTGGCCAAGACCATGCGGGGAGAACGTAAAACTTTCTCACAGCAGATGCCAGAGTTGAACTCTGACAGCCCAAACCGGAACAGCGTCCCGTTGTCTGGCGTGCATCCGCATCAGGAACCCCAGTCCTCCAACCTCAAACACTAACCATTGTGAGCAGGGGCTCCCGTTTCCATTCCTACCATCAACTGGGGCCTGCGTGGACCCCTGCTCTCGAGCACAGCACAAGAAGGGGCTCCTTCCCCTCGCAATGTCTGTGCCGGACGCAGTATTGAATTAAAGTAAATATCTTCGGACTTGACGCTACCCTCCCCGTTCATAGAATCTGAACACCGAATTAGGCCATTCAGCCCATCGAGTCTGCTCTGCCATTCCATCATGGCCGATTTATTATCCCTCCCAACCCCATCCTCCCGCCTTCCCCCTGTAACTTTTCACCTACCAAACTCGGCTTTAAATGCGCCCAAAGACTTGGCCTCCACAGCCGCCTGTGGCAATGAATTCCACAGATACACCACCCTCCGGTTAAAAATAAAATTCCTAAATGGATGCCCCTCTATTCTCTGCCCTCTGGCCCTAGACTCCCCCACTATGGGAAACATCCTCTCCACATCCACTCTATCTGTGTCCTCTGGCCCTAGACTCCCCCACTATGGGAAACATCCTCTCCACATCCACTCTATCTGTGTCCTCTGGCCCTAGACTCCCCCACTATAGAAAACATCCTCTCCACATCCACTCTATCTGTGTCCTCTGGTCCTAGACTCCCCCACTATAGGGAACATCCTCTCCACATCCACTCTATCTGTGCCCTCTGGTCCTAGACTCCCCCACTATAGGAGACATCCTCTCCACATCCACTCTATCTGTGTCCTCTGGTCCTAGACTCCCCCACTATAGGAAACAGCCTCTCCACATCAACTCTATCTGTGTCCTCTGGTCCTAGACTCCCCCACTATAGGGAACATCCTCTCCACATCCACTCTATCTGTGTCCTCTGGTCCTAGACTCCCCCACTATAGGAAACATCCTCTCCACATCCACTCTAACTGTGTCCTCTGGTCCTAGACTCCCCCAATACAGGAGACATCCTCTCCACATCCACTCTGTCTGTGTCCTCTGGTCCTAGACTCACCCAGTACAAGAAACATCCTCTCCACATCCACTCTTATCTGTGTCCTCTGGTCCTAGACTCCCCCACTATAGGAAACATCCTCTCCACATCCACTCTGTGTCCTCTGGTCCTAGACTCCCCCACTTTAGGGAACATCCTTTACACATCCACTCTATCTGTGTCCTCTGGTCCTAGACTGCCCCACTATAGGAAACATCCTCTCCACACCCACTCAATATTCAATAAATTTCACTGAGATCCTCTCTCATTCTTCTAAACCAGCGAGCACAAGAGACATCAAACGGCCCTCGCACCTTAATCCATTCTTTTCTGGAATAATTCTCCTGAATTTCCTCCGGAGCCTCTCCGACACCTGCAGCCCCCCGGGTAAACACAACTGCCCTGAGTGTATTGAGGCTATGGGTCCCGAGGGAACGGATTAAGGCACCGGAGCTGCAGCTTGACGAGGTTCGACTCGTTCGGGAGAATGAGGAGGTGACGGGCAGGAGCTACAGGGAGGTAGTCGCCACGAGGTTGCAGGAGAAGGGTAACTGGGTGCCTTTCAGGAGGAGGGGTAATTGACAGCCAGTGCCGAGTGTACCTGTGAGGTTTCCCTCAATGATAATTATACGACTTTAGATACTATCAAGGGGGAAGCCATGGTGACCGAGTCTCTGGCACTGTGGCCGGTGCTATGGCTCTGAAGAGCAGGTCGGGGGGGGGGGGGGGGGGGGGAGGGGAGAAACTTAAGTGTTGATAGGGGATTCTTCAGTCAGAAGAACAGAGACGAGGTTCTGTGGGTGCGATAGAGTGACCGGATGGTATGTTGCCTCCCTGGTGCCAGGATCAGGGATGTCTCGCATCGGGTCCATGGTATTTTGAAGGGTGCGCAGTCTGTACGTACTGACACCAGTGACAGAGGTAGACAAAGAGAGGAGGTCCTGAAGAGAGATTTAAGGGAGCTGGGTAGAAATCTGAGTGACAGGACGTCCAGGGTATTAGCCCCGGGTTCGCCGCCTGTGCCAAGCGCCAGTGAGGGCAAGGACAGGATGATTTGGCAGGTGGGTGTGGGCGTGGCTGAGGAGCTGGTGCGGGGGCGGGCGGGGGGGACTCAGATTTCTGGATCATTGGAATCTGTTCCGGAAGACTGGAGAATTGCAAATGTCATTATTATTCAGGAAGGGAGGGAGGCGGAAGAAAGGAAATCACAAGCCAGTTAGTCCGACCTCAGCGACTGGGAAGACGTTGGAATCGATTGCTGAGGATGTGGTCTTGGGATACTTGGGAGGCACGCGATAAAATGGGCTGCAGGCAGCACGGTTTCCTCAAGGGAAAATCTCACCTGATAGATCGGAATTCCTTGAGGGAATAGCAAGCAGGACAGGCAAAGGGGAACCGGTGGATGTTGTGTATTTGGATTTTCAGAAGGCCTTTGACAAGGTGCCACACAGGAGGCTGCCCAACAAGATACGAGCCCCATGGTATTACAGGAAAGATTCTAGCGTGGATAAAGCAGTGGCTGATTGGCCAAGAGTGGGAATAAAGGCTGCCTTTTCTGGTTGGCTGCTGGTGTTCCACAGGGGTCTGTGTTGGGCCGATTCTTTCTACATTAAATGTCAATGTTTTGGATGATGGAATTGATGGCCTTGTTGCAACGTTTACAGGCGGTATGAAGACAGGTGGGTGGGCTGGTAGCTTTGAGGAAACAGAGGGGTCACAGAAGGAATTAGATTGGGAGAATGGGCAAAGTAGTGGCAGGTGGAATACAGCGTCAGGGGAGTCTGGTCAGAGACCAGCAGAGGAAATGAAAGGATTGACTGTTTTCCAAACGGAGAGAAAATACAAAAAAAAACTGAGGCGCAGGAGGGAGTTGGGAAGTCCTTGTACCTCAAGGTAGCCACTACGGTCTTTGACAGGACTCGGCACTGTCTGCATCTGTGGCTGTGCTACCGCGCGATTAGGACTGCTATATGATGTTGTAGGTATTGTATTTTGCATCCTGGCCCTCAAGGAGAGTTGTTTTTTGGCTGCGTTACTGTATATATATATGGTTTAATGATAATTGAACTCCGATCTGTGTAGCTCACAGACTCAATAACCCATCCACCAACACTCTCATGCAAAGTTCAAAGTAAATTATTAAAGTACCTACATCTCACCATACACTACCCTGAGATTCAGGTTAAGTAGACGTCCACAGGAACATAAAGAAACAGGACAGAAATGTATTTATTTAATGAGATACAGCGCGGAATAGGCCTTTCCGTCTCTTTGCTCAGCAATCCCCCGTAACCCTAGCCTAATCGCGGGACAATTTACAATGACCAATTCACCTACCAGCCAGCAAGTCTTTGGCCTGTGGGAGGAAACCCACGGGGAGAACGTACAAACTCCTTACAGACAGTGGCGGGAATTGAACCCGGGTCGATGGTACTGTAAAGCGTCATGCTAGCCACTATGCTACCGTGCTTTTAAAAAAAAACACTATACAACCAGCATCCAAAAGGCAAATTTTGCAAGTAATTAATAAGGTGCATAAATTAAAACTGAGGACGCGAGTTGTCGAGTCCTTGAAAGTGAGTCCATAGGTTGCGGGATCAGTTCAGTGTTGGGGTGAGTGCAGTTATACCCCTCTGGTCCAAGGGCCTGATGGTTGAGGGGTAATAACTGCTCCTGAAGCTGCTGGTGTGGGACGCAAGGCCTCCGTACCTCCTTCCTGATGGCAGATACGTCACTGAATCCCGAAGGAAATTACAGTGTCACAGTGGCATTACAGGCCCACAGATATAAATATCAGGAGAGAAGGAGAAAGAATCAAAAATAAGTTACCACAAACAGTCTAGCAGGAGGGAGTCATCACTTCCCCGGCTGTAGGTGGACTCATTATAGAGCCTAACGGCCGAGGGTAAGAATGACTTCATATCCACTTTCGAGCAGCGCAGTTGTCTCAGTCTGTTACTGAAAGTGCTCCTCCGTTCAGCCAGGGTGGCATGGAGAGGGTGAGAAACTGTCCGGAATTGCCAGGATTTTCCGGAGGGTCCTTCGTTCCACAACAGCCTCTGGTGTGTCCGGTTTGACTCCTTTAACAGAGCTGGCCTTTCCAATCAGTTTATTGAACACTGTTAGCATCACCCGTGTTGACGCCATTGCCCCAGCACGCCACCGCACAGATTTGTACAGGGTCCTGGTGAGACCACCCTTGGAGTATTGTGTAGTTTTGGTCTCCAGGGTTAAGGAAGGACATCCTGGCTGTGGAGGAAGTGCAGCGTGGATTCACGAGGTTAATTCCTGGGATGTCCAGACTGTCGTACGCAGACAGGTTAGAGAGACTGGGCTTGTACACGCTGGAATTAAGGAGATTGAGAGGGGATCTGATTGAAACATATAAGATTATTAAGGGATTGGACGAGATAGAGGCAGGAAATAAGTTCCAGATGCTGGGAGAGTCCAGTACCAGAGGGCATGGATTGAGAATGATGGGTAGGTCATATAGGACAGAGTTAAGGAAAAACTTCTTCTCCCAGAGAGTTGTGGGGGTCTGGAATGCACTGCCTCAGAAGGCAGTGGAGGCCAATTCTCTGGATGCTTTCAAGAAGGAGCTAGATAGGTATCTTATGGATAGGGGAATCAAGGGATATGGGGACAAGGCAGGAACCGGGTATTGATAGTAGATGATCAGCCATGATCTCAGAATGGCGGTGCAGCCTCGAAGGGCCGAATGGTCTACCTCTGCACCTATTGTCTTAGATTGTACTGGCGACAACAAGCTGGTAGAACTTGTGAAGGAGCGGCCCGCGTACTCCACAGTCTCCCCAGGAAGTGGAGGCGACTCCGGCCCTCCTTGTACACAGCCTCCGTGTTGGGGCTCCGCTCAAGTCTGTCATCCAGGTGCCCCCCCCCGGGTACCAGTTGGTCCTCACCATCAATGGTGACAAAGTGGCCTGCCTGTTTGGTAGGAGTGTTTGATGATTGATTGGATCTGCAGTGTATCTGATTCTCATTTTGAAGTACATTTATTTTTTGATAAAGTACATTATCAACATTACTCACCTTGTGATTCGTCAGCCACAAAACAAAATCTTGATCAAGGGTCTCGGCCCAAAACGTCGACTGTTTACTCTTTTCCAGCCTGGCCTGCTGAGTTCCTCCAGTATTTTGTGCGTGTTGCTCTGGATTTCCAGCGTCTGCAGATTTTCTCGTTTGCAATGAGACATCTGTCACTTTATCCCCTCAAAAAGCACAGCGCTACGTTGGGTCCAAGTGTTGGAGGAATTTACCCACTCTAGTAACGACTGTGGGATCTTCCCCCTGACATCTCAGGCACTGCACGCTCCCTGCAACTACAACACTACATTCTGCATCGGTCTCCCTTCGATGTACTTGTGTATGGGATGATGTGGATGAGAACTTTTCATCATATCTTGGTACGTGAGACGTTAATGAACCAGTTACCAGTTCCTGGTCAATGTCCAGTTTGAGGGAAGCCCTTTGCTGCGCCTTCCTCGCGTGTCTCTCACTTGCCTACGGCACATTCCACCTCCCTCACCCACATCGCCGACGCTCAATGCGCATCTAACCCGGCTACACTGGCGGCCCTCCCGCCCACGTTGCTCTTCCGCTGCCACTGCCGTCTCTGCCTTAACGCTGGGCTCTCCTGCACACACGCCTCTCTCAAACAAAACCACCACCCTCCCTCAGCATGTACCTACCCCACCTACAACGGCATCTCTCCTGTACACGTCTGTCCCTCACCTAGACTGGCATCCATCTTGAATATGTTCCTCCCTCACCCACATTGCCAGACCTCAGCATGTATCCAACATCCCAACCCCACAATCTCCCTCACCCACTCCAGCCTCACAACTCCACGTTCTCCCTTGCCTACACCGCCACCCCTCCTTTGCATGTCCCTCCCTCATCCACACCTCCGACCCTCCCTCGGCACGAGAACAGAAATCAGGTCACCACAGGCTCCATGACGCGGGCAGGGCCGAATCCTGTGCCAACGCTCTCCCCGGGGGCTCGAGGACAGAAGACAGCAGACGCTGGATTGTTAGAAAAAGAACGGTCACAACTTTAATACAAGTAAAACAAGGGAATGGGGGAGGGAACGGCGAAGGGGTGAACGAACGTGGCAGCTCGGGCCCCCGACTAGAACTTGAACTCTTTGTACTTCTTCGTCCCACGACTGCTGTCAGCGGGCTGGGCTTTCCTCTTCTTTTGCTGTGGGACAGACAGGCACAGGTTAGAAGATTTGCCTCAGACGCAGGACTACGAAAGGATGTGCTGGTATCAGAGAGGGGTCCTGCGGACGTTTGCCAGAATGATCCCAGGTTAACGTAGGAGGAGAGTTTGAGGGCTCTGGGTCTGAACTCGCTGGGGGCGGGGGGCAGATTTAATCAAAACCTATCGGATATTGAAAGGGGGGGACGAGGAAAGCATGCTCCTGTCAGTGGGGGAGTCTAGGACCAGAGGGCAGTCACAGAATCGAAGGAACAGAGATGAGGAGGATTTCTTCAGCCAGAGGATGGTGAATCTGCGGAATTTATTGCCACAGAGGAAGTGATTTGAAGCGGAGGTTGATAGGTTGAAAGGCAAAGGTTATGGAGACCAGGCGTTGAGAGGGTAAGTAAATCAGCCATGATGGAATGGACTCGGGTGAACGGCTCAATTCTGTTCCCGTGTTACAGCTGTACAGCGTGCGGTTTCGGTCACCCTGTCATCGGAGAGATGCACTAGGCAGCAGAGCCTTATTTCACCATGGAAGCACGACACGTCAGCGTTTGACACTGGGCCACAACGGGAGGTCAGGGGACGCGCGGGAGAGACGGCAGTGTCCGCTGGGGCAGAGCTCGGAGTGCACGGCGGCAGAGAAGTCGCGTGGAGGTGGCGGGGAATCCCAGAGGGAGGGAGGGCACCACTCCCGGTAGGTGCTTTGTAATCGAAAGGGTATTTTTGGCTCTAATTGTGCTCTTTCTTGTAAAATGTTGTGTGTAATTCAAGCCTTTCTGGTGAAAGCTGCTTACCTGATGCTCCGTGCCTGTGATGCTGCAGTAAGCTTTCCGCAGTGCCACTTCAACCCTGTCCTCCTACCCACTCCCCTTACTAATCAAGAACCTATCATCCTCTGCCTTAAATGACAGTCGTCTACGGCAAAGCATCCCGCAGACTCACCACCACCTGGCTAAAGAAATTCCTCCTCATCTTCATTCTAAATGGACGTCCCTGTGTTCTGAGGCTGCGCCCTCTGGATCTAGACAATAGGAAACATTCTCTCCATGTCCATCCGGTCTAGGTTTCAATGAGATCCCTCTCTCGTCCTTCTAAACTATCAAGTACAGGCCCAGAGACTTTTACCGTCATCGAGAATGTTGTCCCTCACTGGGTCAGGGTTCCCCAACCCTCTTTATGCCATGGACCAATACCATTAAGCAAGGGCTCCGTGGACCCCAGTTGGGGAACCTCTTCCCTGGGACACGAGAAAATACAAGGTATCTGAATTAGGCTGGAGTACGTTGTGATTTTTTTTTTAATTGAAAAAGGTAGGTAGGTTAACTAATTATCCTTCTGTTCTTGCTGCTCAACCCAGAGCAATGCTCCGCCTTGCTAAAACATTCCACCCTCTCCCGGCAGCATTTGACATTCTTCTTTGGCGCCTAACTTCTCTACCTTGTTATTGACTTGGCCTCTGGGCCACAGAATTCCACATGTTTACCCATCCCTGACAGACTTCTACAGATGTGTAGTGGAGAGTGTACTGACTGGCAGCATCACGGCCTGGTAGTTGGTAGGGGGTTGACTTTTTTTATATATAAAAAATTTCTTTTATGATGTATGACCTATCTTTAAATTTTTGATTATGGAGTGGTATACCTTTATGTGATATGCTATAACATACTGATCAATTTTATTATAATATGAATGTACACAAGTTATGTTGAGATGTATCTATGTGTTGCACTCTGTAAATCTTGTTTTTTCTTCTGAATAAAAATACTGTAAAAGAAAAACAAAAAAACCCACCAATGCCTTTCAATGGAAAATCCTACAAAAAGGCAGTGGATTCGGCCTAGTACATCATGGGTAAAGCCCTCCCAATTGTTGAGCACCTCTACATGAAACGCTGTCGTAGGAAAGCAGCATCCATCATCAGGGATCCCCACCACCCGGGTCGTGCTCTCTTCTGGCTGCTGCCATCAGGAAGGAGGTACAGGAGCCTCAGGACCCGCACCACCAGGTTCAGGAACAGTTACTACCCCTCACCCATCAGGAAGTTGGTACGGGAGCCTCAGGACCCGCACCACCAGGTTCAGGAACAGTTACTACCCCTCAACCATCAGGAAGTTGGTACAGGAGCCTCAGGACCCGCACCACCAGGTTCAGGAACAGTTACTACCCCTCAACCATCAGGAAGTTGGTACAGGAGCCTCAGGACCCGCACCACCAGGTTCAGGAACAGTTACTACCCCTCCTTCATCAGGAAGGAGGTACAGGAGCCTCCGGACTCGCACCACCAGGTTCAGGAACAGTTAACACCCCTCAGCCATCGGGTAGAAGGTACAGGAGCCTCAGGACTCGCACCACCAGGTTCAGGAACAGTTAACACCCCTCAGCCATCAGGAAGGAGGTACAGGAGCCTCAGGACTCGCACCACCAGGGTTCAGGAACAGTTACTACCCCTCAACCATCAGGAAGTTGGTACAGGAGCCTCAGGACTCGCACCACCGGGTTCAGGGACAGTTACTACCCCTCAACCATCAGGAAGGAGGTGCAGGAGCCTCGGGACTCGCACCACCAGGGTTCAGGAACAGTTACTACCCCTCAACCATCAGGAAGGAGGTGCAGGAGCCTCAGGACTCGCACCACCAGGGTTCAGGAACAGTTACTACCCCTCAACTATCAGGCTCTTGAGCAAAAGGGGATAACCACACTCACTTGCCCATCCATTGAGATGTTCCCACAACCAGTGATCTCACTTTAAGGACTCTTTACCTCACGTTCTCGTTATTTATTGCTATTTATTTATATTTGCATTTGCACAGTTTGTTGTCTTCTGCACTCTGGTTGACCTTTCTTTGATCCTGTTTACAGTTACTATTCTATAGATTTGCTGAGTATACCCGCAGGGACATTAATCTTAGGACTGTATGTGGTGACACACATGAGGAAAAACTTCACACAGAGAGTGGTGAAACTGTGGAATTCTCTGCCACAGGAAGCAGTTGAGGCCGGTTCATTGGCTATATTTAAGAGGAAGTTAGATATGGCCCTTGTGGTTAAAGGGATCGGGGGTATGGAGAGAAATCAGGTACAGG
The DNA here is from genome assembly GCF_030144855.1 of Hypanus sabinus. Lineage (NCBI taxonomy): Eukaryota > Metazoa > Chordata > Chondrichthyes > Myliobatiformes > Dasyatidae > Hypanus > Hypanus sabinus. The sequence continues at coordinate 32,070,172 of NC_082736.1, forward strand.
GTTCTGAGTTGGATGATCAGCCATGATCATACTGAATGGTGGTACAGGCTCGAAGGGCCGAATGGCCTACTCCTGCACCTATTTTCTATGTTTCTACTCTGATAATAAAATTTACTTTGAACTTATTTTTTTCCCCTTGTGCATTTAGAACTAAGATAACCCCTCAAAGTCACACTGAAGTCATTGTCACGTGCACCAGTCTGTGTGAACAGGTGCAATGAAAATCTTGCTTGCAGAAGCGTCACAGGCTCAGAGATTCAGATAAGCGGCGTTCACAAGAAAACCAAATTAAACATAAAATGGTACACTTCTTTATTAAACAAGAGAGAACACAGTTAGAACAAAAGAGAACTGCCCTTCTCAATGTCACTATTACTGAGCTAGTGATGAGGGTTGTGCCGGCTGGTTAGAGAACCGAACGGTTGAAGGGAAGTAGACGCTCCTGAGCCTGGTGGTGTGGGACTTCAGGCTCCTGCCCGATGCCTCCCAAGAAAGAAAAAACGCACTGAAATGCCTTCCTTGTGATTACATCCATGTGCTGGGCCCAAGACAGATGAGTCTTACAGCGCAGAGAGGCCCTTTGGCCCATCAAGGTTGTGCCAAACCTCTGCCTAGTCCCATCATCCACACCTTGTCTGTAGCCTACACACACCCGCCCATCCATATACTTACCCAAACTCCTCTTAATCGTCGCAATCGACCCTGCATCCACCTCTTCCACTGGCAGCTCGATCCACACTCCGAGTGAAGATTTCCTCTTAAGTATTTCACCTTTTACTGAAAAGCTCAGTGGAAACAGCACCCCTCATAATTCTGTATACCTCAATCAAACCTTCCCTCATTCTCCTGCGCTCCAGGGAATAAAGTCCTAACCTATTCAACCTTTCCCTATAAACTCAGGTCCTCAAGTCCCAGTAACATCCTTGTAAATTTTCTCTGCGCTCTTTCAACCTTATTTACATCTTTCCTGTAGGTCGGTGACCAAAACTGCGCACGATACTCCAAATTAGGCCTTGCCAATGTCTTATACAACGTCAACACAACATCCCCTCTCCTGTACTCAGTACTTTGATTTGCGAAGGCCAACGTGCCAAAAGCTTTCTTTGTGACCCTATCTACCTATGACGCCACTTTCAACGAATTACAGACCTGCGTTGCCAGATCCCTCTGTTCCTCCACACTCCTCAGTGCCCTCATGGTCCTACCGAAGTGCGAACCCTCGCACTTGACTGCATTAAATTCCATCTGCCATTTTCCAGCCTGTTTTCCCAGCTAGTCCAGCTCCCGCTACTAACTTCGATAGCCTTCCCTGCTGTCCACTATGCCCTCGAACTTGCATCTGCAAGTTTGCCGATCCAGCCTACCACATTATCGCCCGGATCGTCGAAACAGATGACAAACCACAATGGACCCAGCACCAACCTCCACGGCTCTCCACTAGTCACAGGCCTCCAGTCAGAGGGGCAACCCTCTACTACCGCTCGCTTGGCTTCTCCCACAAAGCCAATTAACTACCTCATTCTGAATGCCAGGAGAGTGAACACTCTCCCACATGGGACTTTGTCAAAGTCCTCGCTAGAGTCACTGTAGACACCGTCTACTGCCTTGTCTTCATCAACTTTCTTGGTAGCCTTCTCAAAAAAACTAAGACAGGGCAAGTTTAACCAACGATGCATGAAGCCACGAACAAACTTTGGGATGTGCAAGTATTCTCAGTGGCCACTTTATTAGGTACACTCACTCGTTAATGCAAAATCACATGGCAGCAACTCAGTGCATAAAAGCATGCAGACACGGTCAAGAGGTTCAGTTGTTCAGACCGAACACCAGAATGGGGAAGAATTGTGATCTGAGTGACTACGATTGTGGAATGATTGTTGGTGCCAGATGGGGTGGTTTGAGTATCTCAAAAGCCGTTGATCTCCTGGGATTTCCATGCACAGCAGTCTCTAGAGCTTACAGAGAACGGTGCGGGAAACAAAAAGGCCAGCGAGTGGCAGTTCTGTGGGCAAAGAGAGAGGTCGGAGGAGAACGGCCAGACTGGTTCGAGCGGGCAGGAAGGTGACAGTAACTCAGATAACCACCCGTTACAACAGTGGGGTGCAGAAGAGCATCTCTGAACGCACAACACGTCGAACCGTGAAGTGAACGGGATACAGCAGCCGAAGACCACGGACATTAGATACCCCCTAATAAAGTAAAAGGGAGGGTGGCGGGCCTACCTTCTGCTTGGCTGCGTGCTCGGCCACCATGTCACTGAAGTCCTCCTTCTCGACCTGTGCCTGCTGCTCCCTGACCCGCTCCTCGTACTTCTGGGTCATGGCCATGGGGTCGAGCTCCAACTCCTCTGGAGCCAGGGCGACCTCGATGCCCTGGGTCTCCGGGGCGGGTCCTTTCCGACTCATCACCTGGAGAGGGGGAACAGGTACATAGTGAGCGGCTGGGACGGGCGAGTGTGTCACGTGGGAGGGCGGAGGGGAAGATTACAGTGTGGAGAAACAGTGGGATTCTGGGACTGGCCACGTCCACCCTCAAAGTTGCCAAGCAAGTTGATAGCGTGGTTAAGAAGGCGTACGATGGGTTGGCCATCTTTATTGGTGGGATTGAGTTCAAACGCAGCTCTATAAAACCCTGGTTTGACCACACACCTTCAGTTCTGGTCACATCATTATAGAACAGACGTGGAAGCTTTGGAGAGTGTGCAAAGGAGATTCTTCCGCCAGAGAGTGGTGAATCTGTGGAATTTGTTGCCACAGGCAGCTGAGGAGGCCGAGTCTTTATGCATATTTAAGGCAGAGGTTGATAGGATTCTTGATTGGTCAGGGTATGAAGGGATATGGGGAGAAGGCAGGAGACCGGGGCTGAGAGAGAAAAATCGGATCAGCTGTGATGAAATGGCGGAGCACTCGATGGGCCAAACGGCCTAATTCTTATCCTATAGCCTATGGCCTAACTTACCAGGCCCGGATTAGAGGGTGCAACTTAAGAGGAAAGGTTGAGCGAGCTGGGGCTTTTCTCTTTGGAGCGAAGGAGGATAGCGGTGCGTAAGATGATGAGAGGCAGAGGGACTTTCCCCAGGGTGGATATAGCTCATGTTATGCCCTGGATAAGATTTTTACTGCTATGCTGTAGGTATTTCATTTGGGCAGTTCTGCTCTGCTTTCAGCCCGTTCGGGTTTGAGCTAGAGATTAGGGGCTATGCTGAGCAAACTTAGGCACGTCACGTCAGCCAATCAGGATGGTGGAATTGGGAGACGGTTCTAGGGAACTCTGGGCACAGACACTGGTGTGGGGAGGGGGTGCCGGAGCTGGGAGAAGACAGGAGGGAAGATAAGGAGGATGGCGTCCCTGTTGTACAAGGTGCTTTGTACAGACAAATGGCTTCGAAGAGGAAGGAGCAATACTCCCGCGGGAAAGCTCCTTCGTTCGTTAGATTCTGAGCGACATTCAGAAGGTGGTGAGTGCTTTCACGCAGGCTGAGGGTTCAGCACGCGAGTATAACGGGCCCTTTTTGCTCTTTTTCTTTAACGACTCTCCGGTTAAGTTAACGCTCATAAATATACGGTCTTTATAATTGTATGCAGTGTGTGATCTGTCATTTGTTACCGACAGGCGACTGCGGTGGGGGTGTTTGGGTGGGTGAGACATCCCGACCTCTCCGGTTTGGTGGGGGCCCTGAGGAGGGTGAGCTCCTCGCCACAGAGTCCAGTGGCCGTTAGCGAGGCATCAACGAGTTGTGTTTCCGGAGACGCCCAGTTAAAAAAGGGGTTCTCTTGTACAATTTTAAGGTAGTTGCAGTAAAGTGTAGGGGAGATGCCAGTCACACCAGCGGTGGGTGTGTGAGGCACACCGCCAGAGGTGGTGGTAGAGGACTTTAAGTGAGGTAGGCACGTGGATGATAGAAAAATGGAGGGCTACGTTCAGAGGATCATAGGTGGGTTAGACTGACCTCAGAGTAGATAAAAAGATCAGCACAGGATCATGGGCTAAAGGGCCCGTACTGTTCTACATTCTGTATTCTAAACGAGCGCGAGAGAAAGCTGCTCCATAAAGCGTGGCCACACGCGGCATCTCAAAGGACACGGCTGATGCTTGCCCTGTGTGTGACCTACTAAAGAGAACAAAAATAGCGTGCGTGCGGCCGAGCCTGAACAAAAGGTGCAGCAAGCGCACGCTGGCCTCAAATGAAGCGCACACAGGGCAAGATTAAACAACGCTTGGGAGGCGAGATCAGAGACGTCTTAATGGCAAAAGTCATTGAAGGGGGCGGGGGGCGCAGAAAAGGCATACAGCAGGTAAAAGCAACTACAACACAGCAAATCACTTGCAGAATAGAGATCATAGTGTTTTTAAGACGGAGAAATAAAAGTTATATAAACAAGCTTCCATGAGATATCCCTGGCAGATAAGATTGAGAACCCCAAATAATCATATTGGGAACACGAGAAGAGGGGATGAGGGAACAATTAGAATCAGGTTTAACATCAACGACATATGTTGTAAAATTTATTGTTTTGCAGTATTTGAAATACATTTAAAAAAAATCACAATAAGAAATATTGTTTTAAAAAATAAGCGCAAAAAAAGAGCAAAATAGTGAGGTAGTGTTCACAGAACAAACCAGAGCTTCTCTCTGGAGTGAAGGAGGAGGAGAGGTGTACAAGAGCACAGGAGACACACAATTGTACAGAAGTACGGCACAGAAACAGGCCATTCAGCCCATCTACTCTGTGCTGAGCCATTCCATTTAAACTGCCCGCTCCCATCGACTTGTGGAACAACAGCCCTCCACACCCCTCCCATCCACGTATCTATCCGAACTTCGCTTTAGCGTTGAAATCGAGCTCGCATGCACCACTTGTGCTGGCAGCTCGTTCCACACTCTCACCACCCTCTGAGTGAAGAAGTTTCCCCTCGTGTTCCCCTTAAACTTTTCACCTTTCACCCTTAGCCCTTTCCAACCTCAGTGGAAAATGCCTGTTTGCAGTACCCTATCCATACCCCTCATAGTGTACACCTCTATCAAATCTCCCCTCAATCTTCTATGGTACGAGGAATGAAATTCCAACTTATTCAATCTTTTCTTATAACTCAGGTCCTGGCAAAATCTGTGCTCTTTCAACCTTATTTCCATTGTGAATGGATACACACTTTTTTTCCAAGGGGAAAATATTGGTGGGGGTGTTGAATCTGTGGAATTCATTGGGTATATTTAAACTATGGGGGGGGGGGGGGGGGAGGTGGTGGTGGAATGTCAGAGGTAGTTGTGTTTAAAAAAAACACAATGGTGGGTGTGTAAAAAGGGGTGGCCGTAGAGACAGATACATTAAGAACTTCCCGCTGTAGTTGGTCCCCTCCTCCTGTGTGGGGGGGGGGGGGTGGGGTGGGGGAAGGACGCTGATAGGACTATGACCAACGAAAGCGGATTAGACGAGATGTGCAAACAGGCAGCAGGCCGACACCTTTCCCCAAGACTCACCGCCGACATGTCGTAGATGTGCGTGGAACCCATCATCGCTCCGCCGATTGTCGCTGTCCTCTTTTCTGGCACCGGGATGTACAGCTGTGGGGTCTCGCCGCTGTGGGATTGGCGGGGGGGGGGAAAAACAGGCACATACATTCAGGCTCGCGGAGAGGCTGGTCACCCCACCCGTGCACCTGTCTCGCCCTCCTCCCGACAGCCTCACGACAGACTCCAATGTTTCCGGCCTGGAGTTACCAAACCCCCAGCTCAACCAATCTCCCACCACCCCACAAACTATTACCCTGAATCACCACCCCCCCCCCCCCACCCCGCTGTCACATCCATAAAACACAGCAGCAGAATTTGGCTGTTTCATCTTCCATCCGATCACGACTGATTCCTCTTCTCCCCGAAACCTTTGACGCCCTCGCTAATCAGGAACCCGTCAACCTCTGCTTTAAATATACCCACTGACCCGGCCTCCACAGCCGTCTGTGGCAACGAATTCCACAGATTCACCAGCCTCCGGCTGAAGAAACTCCTCCTCACCTCCGTCCTCGGAGGGTGAGCCCTCTGTTCCTCGACTCTCCACTACAGCGAAGTGCCCGCTCTATCTAGGCCTTTCAATGTTTACCAAGTTACCTCCCATCACCTCAGATTCATGACCACTCTCTCCCCCTCCCTCCCTCGCCCGCCAGAGAGTGAGCACAGGCTGAGGGTACACCAGGGACCCCGGGCACCACCGTTCCTCACCCATCCATGGCTTCCTCGATCTTCTTCTTCCGCAGCTCAATGAGTTCTGGGGTCTCCATTCCTGCCGGGACCGAGGAGAACCCTCCTGGCGTGATCAGACCACTGCCAAGACAGAAAGTGAGAGGGCACGCGGTCAGTCGCGCTGACACCAGAGGGGCAGTGGCTCTCGGGGCCTCTCGGTCCCGGCCGATGCCCATCGCGCAGTAGGTACAGCCACTGCCTCACAGCCCCGGGGACCGATCCCAGCCTCCCGCCGAGTCACAGAGCGACAGGCAACTTCCACGCCAACGACCTGCGGGGTCAGCGGGTTAACCTTCCCCGACCCTGCCCCCCCCCCCACCAACGTGTGGGTGAGGGACCGATTCTGGTTGGTGGTCAGAGAGCTGAAGGTCCCTTTTGGGAGGCCAGGATGCCAGACCCCACCCAGCCCTCCCGGGAGACACCAGATCCCCCCCCAAATACCTGGAGACTGGCAGCAACTTGTGTCTGTGGGGCACCACATGCCCCACATTAGTCCGGGTCACTTGGTGTAGTGGGAACGACTTGTAAGTACCAAGGAGGCGGAGGTGTTCGGGGGAGGGAATGGGGCAAACAATTCCAGAGCTTAGCCCCCCAAAGGAAGAATAAGCTTTAGAATAAGATCAGGAGGGGGCCGTCTGGCCCAGCAAATCTGCTCTGCCACTCAATACGATTTTGATTAACCTGGCCGTACATTCGGCCACACCTGCCAGCCCAACGCTTTACGGTACAGGCGACCTGGGTTCAATCCCCGCCACCACCTGTGAGGACTCTGTGTTCTCCCCGGCGACCGCCTGGGTTTCCTCCGCTATCCGAAGGTACAGCATTCCTATGAAACCATTTGTAAACCGGAATGTCGTAAAGCGAAGAAGCAATTACCATTGATTTATATGGAAAATATTTTTGAGCGTTCCCAGACCCAAAAAATCTACCAAATCAAACCAAATAACACATAAAACCTACAATAACACTAGCATATAGTAAAGGCAGGAAAGATACAATAAATATACAGCCTATATAAAGTAGAAATATTGTATGTACAGTGTAGTTTCACTTATCAAATCGGGAAGACAGCGAGCCAAAATCGATTTGGAGAGAAAAACAAATAGGCACGTACATGCCCACGGACAGGGCTTCACGGTCATTGTCGTCTTTCTCGGGGTAAACACACGTATAAAGTGGGCATCATTTTTTTCCGTAGAAGTGAAAATCCTCTTTGTTTAGCGAAAACAGGTACTGATGTAGGTCTTTCGTAACAGCGGGCTGTTGTAAAGCGAACATTCAAAAAACGGGGTCCACCTGTACCTATTAGGCTAGCGTTAAATCGTGCGATTGCTGGCCGGTGCAGATCGAGGGCTGGAAAGGCCTATTCTGCGCTGTATCTCACCAAAATAAATGGGCTGGCATCAGTGTGGTGCCTCTCGCGGGCTGCCCCCAGCACATCCTCGGACTGTGGTGGCCGCTGACATAAGTGGCGCATTTCGCTGCGGGCTTTCATGTCCGTGTGACAAATCAGGCTAATCTTTTGAACTCCACAACCATTAATTCCCCTGCAATGCAAAAATCCACCCGTGCAAGATTTCAGCGGGCATGACTGAGGGGGATCGGACTGAGGGAACACAGGATTGAAATCAAAGCCTGAGTAATGACATCCAGAACAGCTGGACGGACAGTATTTCCACTTGGCAGTGGCCGCACGCGCTGTTAATATCCCGCGAGGCTCTCCAAACCATGCTAAGATACAAGGAAATTGATTACAACTTAATTGAAAGCACAAATCTCCAGGTAGCGGTCGATCGCATCACAAAATCATGAATCAGGGATTGCTTTAAGCCAGCGGCCATGCCACTGAAATATTCATAAAGCGATCTTTGCGAGATGGAAGCACTCTGCTGCTAAGTAACATTTTTATCCGGGAGCTGCCCGGGGCTCAAGGTCCCAGGGGGTCAAACGTCTCGAAAAACAAGTTGCAGCCACCGGGTCTCAGATCAGGGGGTAGGCTTCTTCATGGAGAGGGCGGTGTGCATTGGGGACGAGCCGCCGGGGAGCACGTTACAGGCCGGCACGTTAACCACGGGCGTGAACAGGAGAGATTAAGAGAGCGATGGGACAGACGTAGGCAGGTGGGGACGAGCTTGCTGGGCTACAGACTTAGGGCCGAAAGACCTTCATCCACACCGTATAAAATCAACGCGTGCTCTGAAAGATCTCCCGCGGCAATGCAAGACCCCAACAGCACACAGGAGAGGAATCAGGTCACTGAGTCTGCTCCAGCCTTCAATCACGGCTGAGCTATCATCCCGCTCAACGTCATTCTCCCCGTAACCTTTGACGCCATTACTAATCAACAACCTATCCACCTCTGCTTTAAATATAGACAATGACTTGGCCCCCACAGACATCTGTGGCAATGAATTCCACAGACTCACCACCCTCTGGCTAAAGAAAACCCTCCCGATCTCTGTTCTGAACGGACGTCCTTCTAAAGTGTCGCTGCACACCCGGTCCCAGACGTTCCTTATGCACGGTTGAGGCGGGCACGCCAGTTGGCACTCTGTCAATAAAGTGATTACTAGAGGCGCAGCTAAAAACCACTGTGATAGAAGATGGCTGTGACCCGAAGAAAAAGGGGCAGGGTATCAGCATTCGGCCCATAACATCTGGCTAACGATCCCCGTTTGTACTGCACCACAACCTCACCACTATAGTGTCAGACACATCCCCATCAGTAGAGTACCCCAGTGTTAAACAGTGACAGACCCGGCCCCACAGATACTGTACCCTAGTGTTATACAGTCGGCCCTCCGTATCCTCGGGGGTTTAGTTCTGGGACCTCCCGCGGATCCTCAAGTCCCATGTATAAAATGGCGTAGTATTTGCATATAACCTACACACATCCTCCCTGATAGTTTAAATCATCTCTAGATTACTTACAATACCCAATACAATGTAAATGCTATGTAAATAGTTGTTATACTGTATCATTTATGGAATAACAACAAGAGAAAAAAGTCTGTACATGTTCAGTACAGGCGCAACCATCACAGCTCTTCTGGAAACGCTGATGCGGCCTCGGTCGATTCTCCCGTGATCTTTAAGTTCTTGAGGCTGTAATGCTTTACATAGCTAGCCAGCCATCCCTTACTAGCTTTAAACTCCTTCCTCTTGCTCACAACACAAGGCCAACGAGACACGAAGTGAACAATGGTAGATTACAGTACTTTATGCTCCCTCTTAGCCTTTGAGGGGCTGCTTTGACCACTTAATTGCTTTTTAGGAGCCACTTTTTCGCAGAAACAAAGGGTGCGCACAACACGAGACGCGAGGCGAACAATGTTCAAACAACGACTGCTGGAGACAGAACTCCCGGGTTTCCTTCCCGATCCGCGGTTGGTTGAATCCACGGATACGGAGGGCCAACTGTACAATGACAAGACTGTCCCCACTAGTACTGTACCCCGGTGTTACACAGCGACGGACCCATCCCCACCTGTACCGTACCCCGGTGTTACACAGCGACGGACCCATCCCCACCTGTACCGTACCCCGGTGTTACACAGTGACAGACCCGTCCCCACCTGTACCGTACCCCGGTGTTACACAGTGACAGACCCGTCCCCACCGGTACCGTACCCCAGTGTTACACAGTGACAGACCCGTCCCCACCGGTACCGTACCCCGGTGTTACACAGTGACAGACCCGTCCCCACTGGTACCGTACCCCGGTGTTACACAGTGACAGACCCGTCCCCACTGGTACTGTACCCCGGTGTTACACAGTGACAGACCCGTCCCCACTGGTACCGTACCCCGGTGTTACACAATGACAGACCCGTCCCCACTGGTACCGTACCCCGGTGTTACACAGTGACAGACCCGTCTCCACCGGTACCGTACCCCGGTGTTACACAGTGACAGACCCGTCCCCACTGGTACCGTACCCCGGTGTTACACAGTGACAGACCTGTCCCCACCGGTACCGTACCCCGGTGTTACACAGTGACAGACCCTTCCCCACTGGTACCGTACCCCGGTGTTACACAGTGACAGACCCGTCCCCACTGGTACCGTACCCCGGTGTTACACAGCGACGGACCCATCCCCACCTGTACCGTACCCCGGTGTTACACAGTGACAGACCCGTCTCCACCGGTACCGTACCCCGGTGTTACACAGTGACAGACCCGTCCCCACCGGTACCGTACCCCGGTGTTACACAGTGACAGACCCGTCTCCACCGGTACCGTACCCCGGTGTCACACAGTGACAGACCCGTCTCCACCGGTACCGTACCCCGGTGTTACACAGTGACAGACCCGTCCCCACTGGTACCGTACCCCGGTGTTACACAGTGACAGACCCGTCTCCACTGGTACCGTACCCCGGTGTCACACAGTGACAGATCCGTCTCCACCGGTACCGTACCCCGGTGTTACACAGTGACAGACCCGTCTCCACCGGTACCGTACCCCGGTGTCACACAGTGACAGACCCGTCCCCACCGGTACCGTACCCCGGTGTCACACAGTGACAGACCCGTCCCCACCGGTACCGTACCCCGGTGTCACACAGTGACAGACCCGTCCCCACCGGTACCGTACCCCGGTGTCACACAGTGACAGACCCGTCCCCACCGGTACCGTACCCCGGTGTTACACAGTGACAGACCCGTCCCCACCGGTACCGTACCCCGGTGTTACACAGTGACAGACCCGTCCCCAGGCTGCAAAAGCTAGGACGTACGTAATCTGTAACACAGGGGTTAGTGCGACTCTATTACGGCTCAAGGGCGGAGTTCAGACTTCAAAGTTCAATTCTGGCTCTGCCTGCAAGAAGTTCATTTGTTCTTGGCACAAGCAAGTGGGTTTTCACAGGGTGCTCTGGTTCACTGGTCATTGTAAATTGCCCCGTGATTAGGTTAGGGCTAAATGGGGAGGGGGGGGGGGGGGCTGGCAGCTGCAGCTTGTTGGGCCGGGTGCTTCTGCTCCGCGCTAAATCTCTAGATTAAAAATATATTACAACTTTTTTAAAAAAGGATGTGGGGGGTGGGGGGTATCAGTGCTTCTGCTGTCAGAAAATTGGAGGGGGAGTGTAGATGCTTCTGCCCTTGCTTAATGCAATGGGAGGGGGTTCATTCACTCTCTGGGGTTTGTTTTGTGGATGTCTGTGAAGAGTAAGAATTTCAGGATCCCTTTGATGGAGCTATCCTGACAAAGCTGTGAACAAGAAGAAGCTGAACCCGACCGACTGTGAGAATAAGGCCAGCCCACATCCAGATGGACTGTGGCGCGTTCGCGCTGGCGGGCCTGGTGTATCGCTCCTGTACCACCAGCTGCCCGGCTTGTGCCACGGCCGATGCGACTCCGTAGAAACGGTTAATCCCACCGTTCTGCCCCGCCCCCCCCCGTGCGTGCGCAGCCACCTCCTCTTGAGCCGCCGAGACGTTTAATTGCAAAGATCACCTTTCACTGGCTGGCAGAGGCATCCCCTTAGCGTAAGTGCAGGCTCAGCACAAGGCAAATGATTTGATTAATAATGGAAGTTATTTGAGAAAATCGAACCTGAAGGCAGAGTTAATGGAAGGATATTTAACAGCATGGAGGAGCAGAACGATCTTAGGTTCCACCTCCCTCGGAGTTGAAACGCAAAGTAGGTAGAACAGTTATGGAGGTTAACAATTTTTTTAATCTGTCACATATGCACTGAAGCACACAGCAAAACGTGCCACTTGCATCAAATCAAATCAAATCAGCGGGGATCGTGCCGGCCAGCCTGCAAGTGGAACCATAGCGTGCCCAGGGCTAATAACCTGCGGAATGTGGGAGGAAATCAGAGCGTCTGGAGGAAACCCGCACAGCGACAGGCAAGAACATGCAAACTCCTCGCAGAGAGCGGCAGGAAGTGAATCCTCAACTTACGGTTGGCGTTGTAATAGCTTAATGTTAACTGCTAGGCCAACCTACGTGGCCCCAAAAAAAATTCAGTGATTAAGTTAGGGCTTGTTGAATTAGCCAATAGGATTTGCCTTGTTAACTATATTTTTTTGGAGAGAACGCAGGAAGAGACTGGGGTGCGATTTTCCAGGGAGTGCGGGATCGGAGAAGGAGAATGGAAACCGAGCTGAACGTGGTGAAATGCCCACAGAACCCATTTGGAAGGACATGGGTTCTAGTAAACAACGGAGAACGGACAGATAACTTAGTCAGCTAGCTAGCGCACGTTGCAAAAATCACTCCCTATGATGGGCTCTTCAGAGTAAAACCGTTTCAGTACCACGAGTAAACAAAGTGAAGCAAACCGGATTGATTACACAACAATGAGTGCCAACGATAATGTGCACAAAAAAGATATACACACACATAAATAAAAATAAATAAATAACGGGCCCTTTATTTTGCATTACAGTCGGCCCTCCTTATCCGCGGATCGGGAAAACCCGGAAGTTCTCTCTCCAGCACTCGTTGTTCGAGCATTTTTCTTGTCATTTTCCCCTAAACAATACAGTGTAACAACTATTTACATAGTATTAGTATTATAAGTAATCTAGAGATGATTTAAAAGTACAGGCAGTCCCCAGGTTATGCACGAGTTCCGTTCCTGAGTTGGTCTTTAAGTTTGATTCGAAGTCGGAACAGGTACATCCGGTATTATTTAGCTTCAGTTAGTCAAACGTTTTTCTTAGTATATAGTATATATTTTACCTTTCTAGCATATAAAACAATTAAGAAACATCTGTATTTCAATAATTAAACCACTGCGTTGCTTAATAATAATTGTAGCTTTCATCGGGGCAGGGCCTTTCAAATTCTCCATTAAAATTGTTCCGATCGTTGACCGACTGTAGCCTAACGCTTTTCCAATGACCGATGGCGTTTCACCTCTTTCCAATCGCATTATTACTTCCACCTTATTTTCAATCGCGATCGTGATTATTTTCGTGAACAGAAACACTGCGGATTCAGAGCTGCGCCGGGTCCTAAAGTCCAACGCACTGATACATGTTAAATAAGGTCCGGGGTTCCGCTGGGTACTAAAGATCACCGCACTGAGACAGGTTAAATAAGGGACTTGAGCATCCGTGATCCGTGTTCTTTGGCATCCGCGGGGTGGGGGGGGGGGGTGTGCCGGAACCAATCCCCTGCGGATAAGGAGGGCCGGCTGTATATCCTATTATTGTGTTTGTTATCATTGAAAATATTTTGACAATACAATTTCAAGTTTATACTGGAGTGAGTTATTGTTTCCTGGCGAATGATAAATTTGCATGGGTGTGGCAGTGCTCATACAGTAATTGCTTTTCTTTCCCTTAGAAGGAATATTCAGGCTTTTACGTTCATGTTTACTTGAACCATGCGGTCCCTAGACACGTTTGTTTGCTAGAAAAGGCCTCATCGTTATTCCCCTGCATTGTCGAGTCATGTTGCTGTTAGGTTGAAGTCATAGTGACTCATTACAAGCCTAAGGCGCGAGGTCTGCACTTATTGCCTTCGTACGTGGCTACTTACCGAAAGGGTAGGGTAAAACAGATCAAGGATTGCTAAATTAATCTGTTACCCAGGTACCGTGAAAGACTGTTGTTTCACTTGCCGTCCATACAGACCGCTGTGTCACCTCGTCGGGAGGCCAAGGGAGAAAAGCAGCAACGGAATGCAGAGTAGAGCGTCACAGTCGCCGAGAAAGTGCAGCGCAGGACAACACAAGTCAGAACGGGAGAGCAAGACTCCATCTTATCGTACTGGTGTAGATACGCCTCTGATAACGGAGGCGTAGGGTGCGCCAGCGGGCACCTGCTTAGCAAAAGATCAGGGTCACATGAGACCACGGGGGCAGGTGGTGATGTTCGTATGTGCAGCCGGTGCACATCACAAGTCCTGGTTATGTGACCACTGACTCCATAGCAGGAAATCTCTGAAGAGTATTGATAATGGCCAGTGGGGGGGGGGGGGTCACCCCTCCTGTAAAGACACCACCCAGAAGAAGCCAACAGCAAATCACTTGTGTGGTAAAATTAGCCAAGAACAATCGTGGCCATGTGACCAAGACTGCCCAGGCCATGTGACCAAGACTGCCCAGGTCAATAAAACAAGGCGCACAATGATGATGTCATAGGACATGGCACACCATGACGATGAACCATTCAGGAGTCTGAAGACGGGCGCAGAAGCCGTCCTTCAGCCTGGTGGGACGTGCTTTCAGGCTTTTGTATCTTCCACCTGACGGGAGAGGGGAGAAGAGAATGTCTGGGGTGCAGGAGGGTCTTTGAGGTGCAAAGTACTGTTATGAGTGATGGACAGACCTGATGAACAATGGGGTGCAGAGTTCACCATTTTCCCCCCTCCTGAGAACTACGAACTATTGCTGTTGCTATGCTGCTATAGAGAGAGAGAGAGAGAGATAAAGCCCAGGCAAGAACATCTGCTACAGATAAGAGGGGGAGAGAGACTATTGATTTACTGTATTTTGTCTCTTCCTGGATTATTCACCTTCCACTACAAGGACTTTACTTTGCTCGTTAACATTCCTCAGGAGACAGCAGGAGTGGCCTGATTTGATGGACATGGTCATTCAGAGTTGATGGATAGCTGAGACATCGTGAGTGGGGATAAAAGACAGGTCTGGAGAGACACCCTTCAGGCACACCAGTGGACACTGACTGAGTATTGGGAACCCACAGAAAGGTGGGGGGGGTTCAGAGACCGAACCAGGAGATCGGTCAGTAAAGCTCACAGTGTTACAGCAGGGCCGGTGGGGACTTGTGTGTGTGTCCACTCATGCCAGAGTGACGAGTCCACCACAGAAGAACGGTCTAGCTGAAGAACAGAGGGGTCATAACTGAATGGCCACAATGACACAACAGATTAAGAAAGCCACAAAAGGTTTCCCTGCCACAGCTGTTGCTGTTACATCTCTCTCGCTCTCTCTCTCTCCCCCCAACGATTTCAATACACCAACCATAACCACCTCAGCATTTATAAACTGAACTCTATACTTTCCTATGACAATTCATTTACCCCTAGACATCGATAGAGCTCATTTATTATTGATTATTATTATTATTATTCCTACACTTTTAGGTTTATTACTGCTAACTTGTTTTATACGTATATTTGCATTTTTGATACTGTATTGTGCAGTTTACTAATAAACACCTTTAGTTTGGTACCACCAGACTCCAATGGATTCTTCTTCCTCTGCTGGTCAGACACCCAGTTACGGGGTACGTAACAGTACGTGAAGAGCAGTTTGGTTTCTGTGACAGAGTCCGCAACTCCCTGCAGTTTCACACAGCCACGGGCAGAGCAGAGCACTCACAACTATGCCCTTCCGATGACCCCGCAAAGGGCAACAAGCAGGATGAGGGGCCCTGGACCATTTCTCTCTGCGGAAGCCGCCTGACCTGCCAGGTGCATCCGCTTGAGTAACATCGCGGTCGGGGGAGGGGGAACTGCACGCTCTCTGGCTGGAACCAGACTCGAGTGGAAGCGAATGAGGGAGGCTCTGGCCTGCTGGAGGGAAAGGGGTTTCAAAAGGGCAGGGAACAAGCGGCACCCACTCCCGACCCCGCTCCCCGGCTGGGCACCTGTCCGCTGGTGTGATGAATCCAGTGTCGTCCGGCTTATCTTCATCGCTTTCGTCCTCTTCCTCCTCGTCCTCTGAAGATTCCTCATCAGAGGGCTCCAACTCGCCCCAGGGTGTCCTATCCAGCACCTCCTCCTCGGTTTTTGCCTGGAGAGGGAAGGGAGAGTGAAACCCTCTTACCCAGTGGTCATTATACTGCGAGGGCGGGGAAGGAGAGGAACCTCAGCCCCTCCAGCGATCGTCCGATCGATAGGACACCAGAATGTTGAGAAACACAAGAGGATCTCAGCAGGTCGGGCAGCATCTGTGCAGGAGGAATGAACGGTTGATGTTCAGACCGAGACCCTTCATCTGGACTGAGAAACAAGTGCTGCTATCCAGATGGAAGATCCCAACCCAAAATGTCTGTTCATTCCCCTCCACAGATGTCGCGCAAACCCCTCCCTGAGCATGCCCTCTTCTTGTTACCACCATTACCGGCCACCCCACGACCAGCCACGACAACCTCAAGTCTACCGATGCCGGAATCCGGAGCAAGAAACAAGCTCCAGGAAAAACCTCGAAGCTCAGAGTGAACTTACCATCAAAGTACCTGATGTTACCATTTGCGACCCCGAGATTCACTTTTCTTGCGGGTACTTACAGGGAAAGAGGTAAAAATTCGTGATAAACCAGACAAAAACAGACAAGACAGCCTGCAGAAGATGGGAAACCGGGCAAATAAAGGTAACTGAGAACGAGTGGTAAAGGAGTCCTTGAAAGAGAGTCTGCGTGTCGTGGAATCAGTTCAGTGTTGAGGTGAGTGAAGTTGTCCGCGCCGGTTCAGGAGGCAGGTGGTTGAAGGGTAATAGCTGTTCCTGAACATGTTGGTGTGAGACTCGAGATTCCCGTACCTCGTTTCCAATGGTACAAAGTTCAAAGTAAATTTATTGTCAAAGTACAATATTCAACCCTGAGATCCATCTTCTTGTGGGCATTCACAGTAAATACAAAAAAAATATATCAAGAACTGAGACGAAGAGCCTAGGTGATCTAGGAATAATGGTGCATAGCTCCCTGACGTGAATAGGGTGGTGAAGAAAGCTTTTGGTACGCTGGCCTTTATAAATCAGAGCATTGAGTATAGGAGTTGGGGTGTAATGTGAAAATTGTACAAGGCATTGGTGAGGTCGAATTTGGAGTATTGTGTACAGTTCTGGTCACCGAATTATAGGAAAGATGTCAACAAAATAGAGAGAGTAAGGAGATTTAGAGGTAAACGAGGTGTAACCCCACTTAGGGGTTACACGAGGGGGAACTTCTTTACTCAGAGAGTGGTGGCTGTGTGGAATGAGCTTCCAGTAGAAGTGGGAGAGGCAGGTTTGATATTGTCAATTAAAGTAAAATTGGATAGGTATATTGGAAAGGAATGGTGGGTTACTGGCTGAGTGCAGGTCGGTGGGACTAGGTGAGAGTAAGCGTTCGGCACGGACCAGAAGGGCTGAGATGGCCTGTTTCCATGCTGTAATGGTTATATGGGTCAGTGGGACTAGGTGAGAGTAAGCGTTCGGCACGGACTAGAAGGGCCAAGATGGGCTGTTTGTGTGCTGTAATTGTTATATGGTTACAAGAGCCCTTGAAAGTGAATCCATAGGTGGTGTGAACAGTTCAGGACGGGACGAACGCAGTTGAGAGAAGTTATCCCCTCTGGTTCTGGCGGTGTGGGGCCAGAGGCTCCTGTACCTCTTTCCTGATGGCAGCAGAGAAGAGAGCACGGTCTGGGTGGTGGAACATCACAGACACAATGCTCCTCCCACCATCAGTCGGATCTACAGAAGGCAATATCTTTCGAAGATTCTCAGAGCTCCTATCAGGCAGGAGGTGCAGAAAGATTCACACACCAACAGATTCAAGAACAGCTTCAAACACTTCAACCTTTTGGTTCTTGAACCGACCAGCACATTGTGCAGAGGCTCTATTACCACATTGCACTGAAATGGACCTCACCCCACCTGATAGCTCGTACTCCTTCCCCTCCCGCCCACCTTCCTATTCTGGCTTCTGCCGCCATCTTTTCCAGTCTGGATAAAGGGCCTCAGACCAAAACCAGCTGTTTATTCCTCTCCATAGATGCCGCCTGCCCTGCTGGGTTCCTCCGGCATTTGGTGTGGGCTGCTCTGGATCTCCAGCAGCTGCCGAACCCTCTGTGTTTCTGGGTCTAACTTTGTCTCATGAACGCTCTTCATCTGCGGCTCTGCACCTGTGACGCCTGCGCATACGACAGCAGACTTGACCTTGACAAGGTACTCTCGCTTTCGAAAGAGCCTTGCCGGTTTATTCTGAGAGACTCTCACTGTTCTGCGACCGCATTCCTATCCAGACTTGGGCAGCCACTTGTCCTCCCTCAGTAAGCCTCGCCCTGCTCCGCTTCCCGGTTCGGCCCTGGCTAGGATCTCGGGTTCAAACATTGCCCCTCCCTTGATATCTGATGGCCCACTGTCTTGGCCACACGTCGGTACCTTCTGGCACTTCCTTTTGCCCCCACAGCGCCAGCCCTCGCTTTCTTAGACCGCTGTCGGTATGGATCTCAATCATCCAATTCAGCTCCCTTGACATCCCAAAGCCCAGCCTCAGGCCCGTCTGGAAAATTTCGGTCAACTTTACGTGGTGGTGGGGGGGGGGGGGGGGGGGGGTTCAGGGTTTCAGATTTTTTCCTTTAGCGTCTGGAGAAATTAGAGACTAGTGATGAAAGATGAGCTTTAAATGTCTCGTGTACACGTTTGTGTCAGGGACCAACACAGCCCGAATGCACTGGGGGCAGTCCGCCAGCGTCGAGCGTGCCCAGGAGTGAGTGACCCTACCCCGGAGCACCCAGAGGAAACCCACACGGTCACAGGAAGGACAGACAAGCTTCCTACAGACAGCAGGAGGAATCAGACCCTGATCGGTGATGCCGGTGCCGTAAAGTATTGCGCGGACTGCTACACTACTGCGCCGCCCCAAACAGCACATCTTCAGCTCAATCCCCTTGCTCTCTCCTCTCCTGCGACCATTCTCGTCCAAGAAGAGTGGAAATGATCTCTCTCGACCCACGCTGTGAACACTCTTCAGGCTCTTCGACCACAAGGCATCGGAGCAGAATTAGGCCATAGGGCCCCTTGAGTCTGCTCCACCATTTCATCATGGCTGACCCAATTTTCCTCTCAGCCCCAATCTCCCTGCATCCCTCCATGCCCTGACCAATCACGAATCTATCAAACTCTGCCTTAAATATACGTCAAGACTTGTCCTCCACAGCTGCCTGTGGCAAAGAATTCCACAGATTCACCGCTCTCCGGCTGAAGAAATTCCTCCTCATCTCCGTTCTAAAAGGACACCTCTCTATCCTGAGGCTGGTCTCCCCCACCGCAGGGAACATCCTCTCCACATCTACCCCACGAGGCCTTTCGACAATCGACGGGGATGACCTCATTCTGCTGAATTCCAGCGAGCACAGGCCCAGAACCATCAAACCCTCTTCAGAAGACAAGCTTTTCAATTCTGGAATCATTTTCGAGAAGCTCCTTTGAACTCTCTCCAGTCTCAGCGCGTCCTCTCTAAGAAAAGGGGTCTCACCAGGGCTTTAAAAAGCCTCAACGTTACATCCTTGATTGGAGGAGACTCAGAGCAATGTAGTTTAACCCTACAAACAGAAAGCCAGATTTCCTTGAAATGAAGAACCTACAGAGCAGATGTCAATTATAATTTCCCACCCTCTCCCAGAATAAGATCGTAGAAATCTTATTCGATCGTGGAACGCTGGCCTTTATAAATCTAAGCATTGAGAACAGAGGTTGGAATGTAATGTTAAAATTGTACAAGGCATTGGTGAGGCCAAATTTGGAATATTGTGTGCAGTTCTGGTCACCGAATTATAGGAAAGATATCAATAAATTAGAGAGAGCGTAGAGACAATTTACTAGGATGTTACCTGGGTTTCAGCACTTAAGTTACAGAGAAAGGTTGAACAAGTTAGGTCTCTATTCATTGGAGCGTAGAAGGTTGAGTGGGGGGGATTTGATCGAGGTATTTAAAATTTTGAGAGGGATAGAGTTGATGTGAATAGGCTGTTTCCATTGAGAGAAGGGGAGATTCAAATGAGAGGACATGATTTGACAGTTAGGGGGCAGAAGTTTAAGAGAAACACGAGGGGGTATTTCTTTACTCAGAGAGTGATAGCTGTATGGAATGAGCTTCCTGTAGAAGTAGTAGAGGCCAGTTCAGTTGTGTCATTTAAGGTAAAATTGGATAGGTATATGGACAGGAAAGGAGTGGAGGGTTATGGGCTGAGAGCGGGTCGGTGGGACTAGGTGAGATTAAGAGTTCGGCACGGACTAGGAGGGCCGAGATGGCCTGTTTTCATGCTGTGATTGTTATATGGAAATCTGCTGGAAATGCCGAGGGAATGCTGCCGCCTTGGTCAGCGTGTGCGCCTGCCACTTACACTAATATTCTGGCCAGCTCTGCCTGGCCCGGGGCAGACTGTGAAATGATTGGAGAGGTGGAAAGCTGGCTTTACATACCTGAAATTCCAGGGAATTTGTCCCAAATACGTCCCCGTACAGCGGTTTTCCAGTCTCGTCGACGGGCGGCTTCCCCCAGCCGCCAGCGTGGTACCCGAAGGAGCAGCTCTGCCAAGGGACAACACGTGTTATTGGACAAAGGCAGCCGCGGGTGAACCAACGCGGGACCTCGCTCACAGCAACGCGCAGTCACGCGCATCGGAAGATCCGCGCCCTCCTCCAGTAACGAAACCAGACCTATGCTCGCCTCAACGCAAGCAAAATGCAGACCCACGCCCGTTCAAATACCACCGACGTGGTAGAGCAATTGAAACGCACAGGGATGCAGGTAGCAAATTAGCCCTACACATCCCTCCCCACCATCAGTAATATTGTTGGAAGCCGCATATTTTTAATAATACTTTTTTAAAATAAGATTTTTACTTTTTAACAAATTCATGTACTTTTCACACTGACAGGCAGAAAGCGGAATAGCAGCTAAACTAACGGTGTGTCACCTTTCTCATTTTTCATTGGCTAAGCATTAGCAAATTACTCACGTGACATAATTGTTTTAATAATAGCCTACTAACCATCTAAGGAATTTCCTTATCTATAAAAGCGATGGATTTCTTAGGAGGAGCACCTTTGCATCTGCATCCCTTTTGCCTTCACATCCATTCATCGTTTCTCAGCTTTTTACGAGTTGTACTTTCAAACTGAACTCTTAGAATTAAGACTGCTTGTCGTTCTGGAATACTGCAAGAACCCCAAGGATCAGAAAGTAAACAGAGATCCAACAGCACCTACAGGGCAAACACCAGGAAATCTGCAGATGCTGGAAATTCAAGTAACACACACAAAATGCTGGTGGAACGCAGCAGGCCAGGCAGCATCTACGGGGCGAAGCACTGTCGACATTTAGGGCCGGGACCCTCCGTCAGGACTAACTGACTAAAAAAGAACTGAAAGGACTAACTGAAAACCCTTTCAGTGAGTCCTGACCAACGGTCTTGGCCCGAAATGTCGACATTGCTTCTCCCCATAGATGCTGCCTGGCCTGCTGCGTTCCACCAGCATTTTCTGTGAGTATCTACAGGAGGTGCTGCCTCCAGAAGGTAATACCCAAAGATCCCCACCATCCGGGACATGCCATCTTCTCACAGCTCCTATCGGGCAGGAGGTACAGGAGCCTTAAGTCCCACACCACCAGATTTAGGAATAGCTACTTCCCTTCAACCACTCGGTTCTTGAACCAACCCTAATCAGTTCCTCAGTATAGCAGCACTGCCTCCAATCTGCACTACAACACACACACACACAAAATGCTGGAGGAACTCAGCAGGCCAGGCAGCATCTGTGGGAAGGAGTAAACAGTATTTCGGGCCGAAACCCTCTGGCAGGATTTCCACACAGATGCTGCCTGGCCTGCTGAGTTCCTCCAGCATTTTGTGTGTTCAGCGGATTTCCAGCAGCTGCAGATTTTCTCTTGTTTGTGACTGCACGACGATAAAATGTTTTTGTTCTAATCGTGTTGTTTCCCATTTAAAAAAAATAATGAATGCAACGCACACAAAATGGTGGAGGGACTCAGCAAGTCAGGCAGCATCTGTGGAGGGGAATAGACAGCCAAATGTCCAATGTCGGACCAAAAAATCAATTGTTTTTCTCATTTCTATAGAGGCCATCTGACTTGAGTTTCTCCAGCATTTTGTGCGTTGCTCAATTCTTCCAGCACCTGCAGAACCTCATGGATATTATTAACTTTTCTTGTGAATGTTGTTTATCCGATGCTATATGCCTGTGTCACTGCTGTAGGATTTTCAGTGCACCTGTCCATACGTGGACCTGTGCATATGACAGTAAGCACCACTTAAGAATTTCAATTTGAATTCGAGCAGCCCCATTATCCATCTCCTCACTTGCCAACTCCTACCAGCCTGTACGTGTCCCAGAGGGGACAGTGATTACAGGCAGGCCCAGATAACAGGTCACCGTGTGCTCAGATCTACTCAATAATCCCACCTCTACCCAATGCAGACTCAAGTTCATCCCAGCTTAGGTCACCCATCCACCCTACAGTTCCACAAAGGAGGGATCTCCCAGTGGCCAGCGATTGCAATTCAACTTCCCATTCTGACACGTCGGTCCATGGCCTCCTCTACAATCACGACGAGGCCACACTCAGGTTGGAGGAGCAACACCTCACATTCCATCTGGTAGCTTCCAACCTGACGACACAAACATCAATTTCTTCCCCTTCCTTGCTTTTCCACTCATCCATTCTGGTTCCCACTCACCCCTTCTTTTCCCCTCACCTGCCCATCATCTCCCTCTGATCCCCACCCACCCCTGCTTCCCTTCCTCCCACGGTCCACTCTCCTATCAGATTCCTTCTTCTTCAGCCTTTTACCTCTTCCACCTATCACCTCCCAGCTTCTTATTTCATCCTGTCTCACCACCATCTTCCCCTCACCTGGGCTCTCCCATCACCTACCCTCTTGTCCTCCTACCGCTCCTCCCACCATTTTATTCAGGCTCCGCTCCTTCCCTCCTGATCCCGAAGGGCCCTTGGACCAAAACATTGTCTGCTCATTCCACTCCAGAGCAGGAACATCCAACCTGGAGTCCACAGACCCTTGCTTAATGGTGCTGGTCCATGGCGTAAAAAAAAGTTAGTTTGCAATTGACACCACCTGACCCAGAGTTCCTCCGGTGTTCTGTGTGTTGGAAGTCCAACACATCCCCACGAACCCAACATGTCACGTCCCGTGTAGTCTGCCCACCACCCCGGGGAGTCTTCATTTCCTTACACCCTGTGAGCACCTTGTGCACCCCCCCCCCCCCCCCACTCAAGCTTCCTGTGATCGACTTACCTCTGGGATTGGCGAGTTCAGGCCAGGGATTTTGAGGTTGGGGTAGGAGGGCGGCGGGCCGTAACGCTGCATGGCAATCAACCAGGGCGGAGGGACCTTGTGCGAGTTCTGGGGTGAAGTAAACCAGAGAGTTAGAACGATTCGTGGACAGTCAGCACCCTTTCTCCCCCCAGGCTGACAACAGCTAATACAAGAGGATTATGATTGGAGAAAAGTACAGGGAGAACTTCAAAGGTAAGTTTTTTTTAATATAAAGAGCAATGGATGTGTGGAACACCCTGCCAGGGGTGGTGGTAGAGGCAGATACACTAGGGGCATTTAAGAGACTCTCAGATAGGCATAAGGAAGGGTTAAGGTTGATCTTGGAGTAGGTTAAACATTGTGGGCTTATTACACCACACTTGGGAGTGCTGTGTTCCGCTTTGGATGCTCTAGAGAGGGTGCAGAGATTTACCAGGATGCTGCCTGGATTACAGAGCATGTCTGATGAGGATAGGCTGAGCGAGCTAGGGCTTTCCTCTTTGGAGTGAAGAACGAGAGGCGGCTTGATGGAAGGTTACAGACTGGCGGAATGGGAATGAAAGCACAGGGGCAAGATGGGACGGCGTGGGACAGGACACTGGAGAGCAGGGATGTGATTAATGGTGGTGGGTAGGGGCTTATTGCAATGTGGGAGGGAAGGGTTAGATTGATCTCGGAGCAGGTTAAAAGGTCAGCAAGCCGAAGGGCTTGTGCTGTACAGTTCTGTATTACGATTCAATGGCCGCTGCTTATTATTGTATCAGAATCAGGTTTAATATCACCGGCACGTATCGTGAAATATGTTGCCTTGCAGCAGCAGAAACGCATATGCAATACATAATAAAAGACTACAAATTACGATAAGTGCGTTTTTGTAAAGAGAGAGCAAAAAAGAGTAAAAGTAGGCAGGTAGTATATGTGGATTAATTGTCCATTCAGAAATCAGATGGCAGAGGGGAAGAAGCTGTTCCTGAATCATTGAGTGTGTCTTCAGGTTCCTGTACCTCCTTCCTGATGGTAACAATGAGAAGAGGGCATGTCCTGCGTGATGGGGGTCCGTAATGATGGACGCTGCCTTTCTGAGGCATCGCTCCTTGAAGATGTCCTGGATACCACAGAGGCTATTGTCCAGGATGGAGCTGACTGAATTTACAACTCTCTGCAGCCGACTTCAATCCTGAATCATTCTCCAAACCAGAGAACGATGCAATCGGTTCAACTATAGAAATCTGAGAGTGTCTTTGATGACGTACAAATCTCCTCAAACTCCTACTAATGAAATATAAACCTTCTTTGTAATTCCACCAATATGTTGGACCCAAGATAGACCTTCAGAGACGTGGACACCCAGGACTTGGGTCTTCAGCACAACAGAAGTCCCGTAAAGAGACTGGCTGCGTATAAAAGTGACAGAGACAGGAGAAGATGTTGTGGCAGACTGCCGGCTGTCACCGCGGGCAGTGTGCAGACGTCCAGCGATCCAGGCTCGGCTCCGGCCTTCGGGCACTGTGCGTCAAGTTTGCACGCTCTACCCGGGTTTCCTCCAGACGCTCCGGTTTCTTCCCCACATCCCGAAGCCGTGAGGTGCTGCTGGGCGAACTGCCCAAAGCACGTCGCCCATAAAAGGAGTTCGAGGAGATCCATTATGTCACCAAAGACTCATGGAAATTTCCAAAAATGTCCCGTGCACAGCACAGCATCTGGTATGGAGGGGCCACTGCACAGGGTCAGAAAAAGCCTCAATAATTGTAGACTCCAACCCACCCCACCCATCAAGGACGACTCAAAAGGTGGTGCCCCAAGAAAGCAGCGTCCATCATTAAGGACCCTCACCACATGGGAGACGCCCTCTTCATTACTGCTGTCAGGGAGGTACGGGAGCTTGAAAGCCCTATGTTTAATAGCTTAACATCATCTTCCCTTCCATCATCAGATTTCTAGACACTCACTACCTCATGGTATTTTGTAACTTTATTACATTTAAAGACACAGCACAGTAACAGGCGCAACGAGCTCACACTGGATGGACCCATGTGACCAATTAACCTGCTAACCCACACGGCGTTGGAACGTGGGAGGAAAAGCATGTGATCACGGGGAGAAGGCGCAAACTCCTCACAGACCAGGCTGCTCGCACTGTAATAGCCACCGCCACACGACCATAACTGGTAGTGATTTATACACCTTGCACTGTACTGCCACCACAAAAGCGACAAATTTCACACGTCGGTGGCAAAGCCGATTCTAGTCCAGCACCTGGACGGTGGACACACCTGGAGTCAACCCTCTGATCTCCCGGGTTCACACCACCGACACCCTGGAACGATGGAACAGCCCACTCCAAAAACCAGAGGGAAATTACGTACCGCTCCCACCGGCATTCCGAGGGCCAGGCGCAGTTCGTCCGACAGGTCTCCGGGCTTCTTCTCCTTGAGCCGGGTCTCGAACTCTTTCCCCTGTTGGGGCAAGCAGAGAAGACGCATTCAACACACCAGAGGTCGGCGTAGCGTTAATGGACAAACACCCTCAGCGGCTTAATACATCCAAGTAAAATGAGATCAACGCCAGAGACTCTTAAGGCAGACACATGGATGAAAGAAAAATGGAGGGCCACGGGGGAGGGGAGGGTTAGACAGATCTTCGAGGAGGGTAAAAGTTTAGCACAATGTCTGCACTGTGCTCTAGTGCTTTCTGTTCTACGTACGGGAGATGCAGACAAGTTCAGGGGAAGGACCGATATCAGGATGGATGCAGATGAAGGCAGGAATGTAAAGATGGGAGCGCTGGGAGGTCAGAGGAGGTGCAAAGCCAGGGATGGTGCCTACAACAGCCTTGCCTCCGATTCCGCCGGACCTCGCCTGCGCTACCCTCAATGGAGATCGACAGCCCCATCCCATGCAGGGCGGGGATGGCGCCCAGGCACGTTCACCGCCAGCACGCCGGGCGCCGCGGCCGACCCACCTCGTAGTACAGGTCCCCGTGGATGGTGAGCTTGGGTTTGGTCTGCCACTTGAAGAAGGCGTCGTGCAGCTTCTGGTAGTCGATGTCGATCTTGCCCATCTTCGGGCGCACCTTCTCCCTCATCTTGGTCTTCATGGTCTTCTGCTCCTCCTGTGGGCAGGCAACGAAACCCAGTCAGAAACAGAGGCTCTGCACCCCGCCAAAACACTGCGGATCGCAGCGAAAATCTCAGCACCCACCACGTACAAACTACATCCAATGGCTCCGGTCCCGCCCTGTTAAACGACGTGGGTTGTATTGGAAGATGATGTCAACCCAGTCATTGGGAGCATCAGTGAGGATTGAATCCACAAGATTCTCAGATATAACATATATAACAATTACAGCACGGAAACAGGCCATCTCGGTCCTTCTAGTCCGTGCCGAACAATTACTCTCACCTAGTCCCACCGACCTGCACTCAGCCCATAACCCTCCATTCCTTTCCTGTCCATATACCACCCAATTTATTTTTTTTTTAAATGACAAAATCGAACCTGCCTCTACCACTTCTACTGGAAGCTCGTTCCACACAGCCACCACTCTGAATAAAGAAGTTACCCCTCGTGTTACCCTTAAACTTTTGCCCCCAACTCTCAACTCATGTTGTCTTGTTGGAATCTTCCCTACTCTCAATGGAAAAAGCCTATCCACGTCAACTCTATCTATCCCCCTCGAAATTTTAAATACCTCTATCAAATCCCCCCTCAACCTTCTATGCTTCAAAGATTCAGGTTTATTTATTACGTGCCCACAAACAGCTACAGATGTGCTGTTGAAAGGATCAAGAGGTCACAGAGCAGCCAACCCCACACGCCCAGCCGCCCCGAAGCCTTTGATGACCCAGTGCAACTCAAAAAAACATCTCTGGCATCTCCCTGTCCACTGTCGGTAAAATCTACAGCAGGCACTGCCTCAAGAAGGCAATGTCCATTAAACATTCCCCCACCCCCCCACACCCAGTCCGTGCCACCATCTCACAACTCCCTTCAGGAGTCCCACACCACCAGGTTCAGGAACAGCTATGTCCCCTTCAATCATTCGGTTCTTGAACCAACCTAAGCAGTACCCTAGTACAGAAACACGATGATCGCTTTGCACTAAAATTGACTTATTTTTGTTCCTATCATGTCCTTCCTTGTGTAATTTATGTTCTTCTTGCGAATGTTGTGGAACTGACATTGCAAGTAAACTTTTAATTGCCCCTGTGAGCACACTGACTTGTGGAAATCTTCAGACCTGAGAGGGAAGGGACAAGCAAACAGCAAGTGTGCTGGGTGGTGAAAAAAAAACATGTTTGCATGCTGGCCTTCATCAGAGAACAGGCTGCGCGGGTTGTACAAGTTGTTGGGGAGGCGGGGCTGCACTTGGAACACTACTTACAGCTTTGGGCACCCTATCATACAAAGATAGTTAAACTGGAAAGAGAACACAGAAGATTTACACAACAGCATCTCTATTTCCTTAGGAGTCTGCAGAGAATCGCCCGACGTCTAAACTTCTGTAGATGTTTTATGGAGAGTGTATTGACTGGCTGCATCACAGCCTGAAATGGAAACACCAATGCCTTTGAATGGAAAATCCTACAAAGAGGTAGTGGATTTGGCCTAGTACAACACGGGTAAAACCCTCCCAATCATTGAACGCTCTTGTAGAAAGCGACATCCATCATCAGAGATCCCCACCACCCAGGCCGTGTTCTCTTCTCACTGCTGCCATCAGGTAGAAGGTATAGGAGCCTCAGGACTCGCACCACCAGGTTCAGGAACAGTTACTACCCCTCAGCCATCAGGGAGGAGGTACAGGAGCCTCGGGACTCCCACCACTGGGTTCAGGAACAGTTACTACCCTCAACCATCAGGAAGGAGGTACAGGAGCCTCAGGACTCCCACCACCAGGTTCAGGAACAGTTACTACCCCTCAGCCATCAGGAAGGAGGTACAGGAGCCTCAGGACTCCCACCACCAGGTTCAGGAACAGTTACTACCCCTCAGCCATCAGGAAGGAGGTACAGGAGCCTCGGGACTCCCACCACTGGGTTCAGGAACAGTTACTACCCCTCAACCATCAGGAAGGAGGTACAGGAGCCTCAGGAATCCCACCACCGGGTTCAGGAACAGTTACTACCCCTCAACTATCAGGCTCCTGAACAAAAGGGGATAACCACACTCACTTGCCCGTCCATTGAGATGTTCCCACAACGAATGATCTCACTTTAAGGACTCTTTATCTCATGCTCTTGTTACTCATTGCTATTTATTTATATTTGCATTTGCACAGTTTGTTTGTCTTCTGCACTGGTCCTGTTTACAGTTACTGTTCTACAGACTTGCTGAGTACGCCCCCAGGAAAATGAGTCTCAGGGTTGTACGCGGTGAAATACCTGGAACTGTTTTTTTCCAGAGATGCGGACAGACACTTTACCTTCTCCTGCAAAGCTTCCCTCATCTCCTGGATGCCAGTGCGTCGGATGAACTCGGGCAGCTCGAACGGGGGCTTCTCGATGCCACGCTTGCCCTGCAGGTACTTCCGCTTGAAGCACCAGTGCCGGGGCACGGGCACCGAGTTGCGCGTCGCCTTCAGGTGGACGAGCAGCTTCGGGTCGTGCGCCGTTACGTCGTGCATCTCCACCACGTCGGGCCTGGCCACCAGCTGCGGGGGGCAAAGGGCAGGGTTAAGGGTCAGATTAAACATCCGGAAAGGTTAGCCTTTACTTGTCGCACGTGCAGCGCGACAACGACCAACACGGTCCGAGAACGCGTGGGGGAAAAACACACAAGTGTTGCCACGCTTCCAGCTCCAACATAGCACGTCCACAACTCATTAAACCTAACCTGTACGCCTTTGGGATACGGGAGGAAACCAGAGCACCCGGAGGAAGCCGACGTGGTCACGGGGAGAACGTATAAACTCCTTTATCAGCTACAGGTCGCTTAGCGTCGTCAATGATCCCTCCCATTCAACAATCTTAACAATTTCTTTGACCACCACCTGCCCCCGCCCACACCATTAGCTGAGTCGCTGGTGAGGAAGGCAAATATGCGTTAGCATTCATTTCGAGAGGACTAGAATATAAAAGAACTGATGCAATGTTGAGACTTTAATAAAGCACTGTTAAATCCTCACTTGGAATATCGTGAGCAGTTTTGGGCGCCTTGTCATAGAAAGGATGTGCTGAAAGTGGAGAGGGTTCAAAGGAGGCTCACAATGACTTGTCATACGAAGAGTGTTTGACGGCTCTGGGCTTGTATTCACTAGAATTCAGAAGAATGAGTGGGCATCTCATTGAAACCTATCGAATGGTGAAAGGTGTTGATCGAGTGGACATGGAGAGGATGTTTCCTATAGTGGAAGAGTCCAGGACCAGAGGACGCAGATAGAGTGGATGTGGAGAGGATGTTTCCTATAGTGGGGGAGTCTAGGACCAGAGGACACAGATAGAGTGGATGGGAAGAGGATGTTTCCTATAGTGGGGGAGTCCAGGACCAGAGGACACAGATAGAGTGGATGTGGAGAGGATGTTTCCTATAGTGGGGGAGTCTAGGACCAGAGGACACAGATAGAGTGGATGTGGAGAGGATGTTTCCTATAGTGGGGGAGTCTAGGACCAGAGGACACAGATAGAGTGGATGTGGAGAGGATGTTTCCTATAGTGGGGGAGTCTAGGACCAGAGGACACAGATAAGAGTGGACGTGGAGAGGATGTTTCCGATAGTGGGGGAGTCTAGGACACAGCCTCAGAATAGAGGTTCAATTCCTGCTGCCATCTGTGAAGCGCTGTATCTCAGTAAGTCATCCGCAAGTCAGTAAATAAAATAATGCTGGAGGGACCCAGCAGGTCAGGCAGCATCTATGGAGGAGAATGAACAGTCAGCTTTTCGGGCCCAGGCCCTTCAATCAGGACTGCGTTTCCAGCATCTGCATTGCGTTCAATTTCCTGCAGAAACTGTATGCAATGCAGAATCTTGCAATAAATTCCAATTTCATTCAGGGCTTCAAGTTGAATTTTAAGGAATCAGAATCAGGTTTATTATCACCGGCATGTGATGTGAAATTTGTTAACTTAGCAGCAGTAGTTCAATGCAAAACACAATCTAGCAGAGAGAGAAAAAAAACTAATAAATAAAACATACCAATAAACAAGTAAATCAATTACGTACATTGAACAGATTATTTAAAATATGCAAAAACAGAAATACTGCTTATTAAAAAAGTGAGGTAGTGTCCAAAGCTTCGAAGTCCATTTAAGATGGCAGAGGGGAAGGAGCTGTCCCTGAAGGAAAGGGTACTTGGTCCTCGTGTTGGGTTTTGTGGGGACAGGAAGGGTCCAGGCCCCGTTCAGGTTTCCCCAGATGGTCCCCCACACCCCAACTCACACCAAATGCCGGCAGAACTCAGCAGGACGGGCAGGATTTATGGAGGGGAACAAAAAGTCGGTGTGTTCCCTGGTCGGAACTGGAAAGGAAGGTGGAAGAAGCCCAAATAAGGTGGTGGGAGGAGAGGAAGGAGTTGAAGCTGGAAGGTGATAGGTGAGACCAGGTGAGGGGGAAGGTGGAATCTGAGAGGAGAGGGCAGTTGCTTCTCTCTCTTCCTTTCCTTTCCAGTCCCGACGAAGGGCCTTGGCCCGAAACTTCAGCTCTTTATTCCTCTCCACAGATGCTGTCCGACCTGCCGAATTTCTGCAGCATTTTGTGCGTGTTGCTCTGGGCTCCCCGCAGCTGAAGGATCTCGTGTTTACGACCTGCCGGTCACTGCGTTATGTTCAGCCTCTCGAGCTCGTTATGTAACAGATATATGGCCCACTGAATGAACCAGGCCTGCTTATATCATCAAATTGGCCCAAAGACAAATGATGCAGGTTCATTTGCTGAGGGAAGATTTTACTCTCCCCAGCACTCTGATTGTTTTAGACCACAAAACGTGGAAAGAATTAGGCTACTCAGCCACTGAGCCTGCTCCACCGTCCAGTAATTTACTTAGACAAACCACGCGAACAGGCCCATCTATCCATGCCACAGAACCCCAGCCTAACCACAGGACGATTTATAATGCACGATTAACCTATTAAGCAGGAAGTCTTTGGACTGTGGGAGGAAACCAGAGCACCTGGAGGAAACTCAAGCAGTCACGGAGAGTGTCTTGTGCACAAACTCCTTAGAGGCGAGGTCAGGATTGAACTCTGAACTCTGATGCTCCCTCACTGTAGCAGCGTTGTGGGGCCGTTCAAATGCGTCGTGTTGACGTTGGGTAATGGCGTCAGTTAGCCTTGGGGCAGGCCGGGACAGAGAGAGACAGACAGCAATCCCATCCAGTGGAGTAGAATTAGGCCATTCAGCCCATCGAGCCTGCCCGGCCATCGATCATGGCTGACGGCCCAAAGCCGGCGGCGGTTCAGATGTGTAGCGCTGACGCCGGGCAGCAGGGTCGCCCGGCCTGGGGGCAGAGCGACGAGAGAGGAGAGCGCGCGAGTGAGAAGTGGCAAATCAGAGAGATCCAACCCACCCACTCAACAGGAATCCAGGCCCCCTCTCGCACGCACTCCACGTACCTGCTTTAGCTCAGCCACGCTCAGACGGTTCAGCCGTCGCAGCTTCTTCTTCGACAGCTTGGGGAGCTCCTCCTTCTTCAACTGACGGATGGAAGGGTCAGAGTTAGCTCATTGTGCCCGCTCCAACGCGCCGCGCAGCGCCAGCCTGCCGGAGGACTGAGACGTGGAACCTACGGCTACAGACAGCCATGCAGCTCAAGTCTAGCCGACTACTGAGATGGCCGAGACGTGAATTCCTCACACACTTACCACATCGTCGTCGCTGTCCCCCTCTTCGTCCTCGTCACTGCTCCCTTTCTGCTCCATCTCGAAGCCCTTCCTCTTCATCACCACTGTCGACTCCTGCTTATCAGCTCGGTCCGGTTCCTTGTCCTTGTCTTTCTTCACGTCGTCGGTCAGCTGGAAGGGGGGAAAACAAGGCATTACACAGCAGTTGCACACGCTGCTGGCAGAGGCACGGGCTTAGCTTTGGTCTCCCGTTTATAGGAAAGATATGGCTTTGGATTAGGGTGCAGAATTATTTTTTCCTTCCAGATTTCCTAGTTCTTTTTAAATATATAATAACCCTTGTGAATGCGAATTCTACTAATTGCATGACAGCTTCACTTTCTAGAAGATTCTAAGTTTTTCTGCAGGTTAATCGGAACGTGCTTTACCTCGAACCTCAATACCAGACCCTCCAAGAGGGCCACAGCCTTGCGATAGGGTTTGGAGGCTCGCGTGCCTCAATGACCCGGGGAGCTACGTTGGCTCGGGTCAGGGCTTTGTGCTTTGGCGCTTGGTAGGGTCACCCATGCCAATCAGGT
Source organism: Hypanus sabinus (assembly GCF_030144855.1). Classification (NCBI taxonomy): domain Eukaryota; kingdom Metazoa; phylum Chordata; class Chondrichthyes; order Myliobatiformes; family Dasyatidae; genus Hypanus; species Hypanus sabinus. Next base: position 32,102,757 of record NC_082736.1, read on the forward strand.
CAAAGGGTAGAGGTCAGACTAAGAGTGGCCCACTGGCCCTCCAGGTTCGGGGGTCCAGCTCAGGGCCGACAACCCTGACTGGTCAAACAAATCTGTTACGGAAACAGACAATGAAGAATCCTTCTTCATCTGAGCATAATAGTATTTTAAGAGTCTCCACCCGAAACTTGCCTGACTGACAGTAGTAAAACAGAGGGGAAGCTGCTAACATGATGAAGGAAGCCCTGAACGCCATCAAAGATGGAGGACCATCAACGCCAGCGGTGTAACGGGGAGCAGGTACGAAACGACCACGACCTCTCTTTCCTTGCCTTGCTTTATCCGTTTTTTGTCCTTTATTCTTGTAGCACTTAATAAAAGAGCCGTAACTACCAAATACTCTTTTGCCCTATTCGTGACGCCTGAATAATCTCTAGAACAGGCATGGGCAAAATAAGGCCCGCGGGCCATATGCGGCCCGTTAAGCTTTTTAATCCGGCCCGCAGAACTTGATGAAATTATATTAATAAACCTTGTTAACGTTTTTTCCCCGCAATTCTGGCATTTTCCCAATAGATGACGCACTCTATATACATTGACCTTTGTTGAGGTGCAGCGTATTACTCCACATTTGCACTTTACTTTGTGACCTTGTGGCGACCCATTTCCTGGCACATCCGAACCAGCTCACAATTAGCCAGCGTTCCGGCTAAGGGAGATAGCCTGCGGGGATTTGCGAGCACCGAGCTCCGCATACCGGCGCGCACTCACTGTTCTGTCATTGTGCGGGTCGTTGTTGAGTTTTGGCACAGGGGACAATTGAATAAGAAGGAGCAGGACAAGTAGACCTGCATCCCCTACCGTTTTTGAAATAAAGACAGTCAGGAGGAGAGTGATGATGATAATATCTTGAAGGATAACAGAATTTTCAGTGCTTTAAAATAATAACTGTTACTATTAAAAAAAGCTGTATTTTATTCATTTAATTTTCAGTGTTTTAAAAGTCATTTCAATAAATAGCTAAATACCATGGGACTTCAAATACAGATATTTTGTTGTAATGCATTTGTTCATTTTCAATTGAAATTAAAGCACATGTTTTCTACATATCCCATGATATTTTATTTTCTCTTATGAGGTGTATTACCAAAACACTCCGTCCATCTGCTCCTGGTCTGGCCCCCGTCAAATTTTAGAACCTTTCGTGGCCCTCAAGTCAAAAAGTTTGCCCACCCCTGCTCTAGACCATTATCACTGGATCCAGCCGTGATTAAACAGGAAAGAGGGGAGAAGATGATTTACGAGATGTTGCCAGGACTAGAAGCCATGAGTTAAAGCGAGAGGCTGGCTAGACAGGATATGGACTGTAAAAGCACGAGGCGTGATCTTATCGAAAAAGTCGTTTCCCTGCGGTAGGAGAGTCCAGAACAGCGAGCATAGGGCAATGGTGAGAAGGGAAAGATTGAAGATCTTTGCAACTCAAGATCTCAGTGTTAGTAATTCTTGCACAATCGACACATCGGCTGCTTGTCGGTCATTATGTACAGTCAAGTCACTTTTATTGTCATTTCGACCATAACTGCTGGTACAGTACACAGTAAAAATGAGACAACGTTTTTCCAGGACCATGGTGTTACATGACACAGTACAAAAACTAGACTGAACTACGTAAAAAACACAGAGGAAAAAAATTTACACTAGACTACAGACCTACCCTGCACAAAACAGTGCAGACATTACAATAAATAATAAACAGGACAATAGGGCAGTAAGGTGTCAGTCCAGGCTCTGGGTATTGAGGAGTCTGATCGCTTGGGGGAAGAAACTGTTACATAGTCTGGTCGTGAGAGCCCGAATGCTTCGGAGCCTTTTCCCAGACGGCAGGAGGGAGAAGAGTTTGTATGGGGGTGCGTGGGGTCCTTCGTAATGCTGTTTGCTTTGCAGATGCAGCGTGTGGTGTAAATGTCCGTGATGGCGGGAAGAGAGACCCCGATGACCTTCTCAGTGCTATATGCTCAGGAATGCATACATCTACATTTGCACAGTACTGTATATTATGTCTTTCCAGATACCAAATAACACTTCACATTACTGAGCTAACGCAAAGCCAAACACTCTTATTTCTGTTTCGCAACCACCTTCCTATTTTAACCAAACGCAAAAGTTTTAGTCATCCAAGTTACATAGATGTGCCCAAGACTTCTGCTCAGTACTGCATAGTCATAAAGTACAGCACAGAAACAGGCCCTTCAGCCCATCTAGTCTGTGCCAAGCAATGAAACTGTTTACTCCAATATAGTATTCTTACAGATACTCCAATAAAGTATCTGTAAGAAAATGAATCTCAAGCTAATATATAATGTATTCGTATTTTGAGCATAAATTTACTTTGAAATTTGAACTTGAACTTTGAAGTGGACAGTAACAAAAAAGGTGAAACTTTCCTCATTATTTCGGAAAGGATGGGACGTTTTCATTCCACCTGGGAGAGACAACGTGCACCGACTTTAACATTGCAACCAGACATCACCTGTGCAGCATCACCAAAGGATCGGTCCGTGCTTTTCCCGGTGAGGGTAATGGGCCGGAACGTGGACTCCTTATTCTTTCTCCACAGGTGCTGCCTGACCCGCCGAGTTCTTCCAGTGAATGCTGTGCATTTCATTCTTAAGCCTCTAGTGCAGGGGTCCCATACCTGGGGTCCACTGACCCCTTGGTTAATGGTAGGAGTCCGTGGCATAAATAAAAGGATGGGATCCTGCTCCAGCAGGATCTGAACTGACCCGTGAAAGTACTGCTGACTGAGTGACCTTGGACTCAAGAACATTTCACACACTGTAATGTTTCATGCTAGCGTGATGGCTTCTCTGTAGCAGCAGTGGGTGGGTTAAGACTAGAGATAACCAGGGCTTTGGAATGTGCGCCGGCCAACGAGGGACAGTGTTTTCTTTCTTGTGTGCCCGAGCGAAGGTTTCGCGGGCTTTTGTTTAACGGAAGGTGGAGAGAGAAGATGTCAGAAGAGGGAAGTCGTAGTCTGCAGGACGGAGTGGATGTGGAATGGGGTCGGGAATCGACACCCGGGGGGCGGGGGGAATCAATGGAGAACTAACAGATGGAAACAATGAGCTCCAACCTTGCACACTGGACCGTTTCATGAGAACGGTCCCTTTTGCTTTTTTTGTTTCTATAAAAATTAAGAATTATAAAGCTCAATCATTTAATTGCATGTTGTGTCCTGTTTGTTATTTCCGGATACTGATTTGCAACAGGGGAACACATCATGCCACATCCACTCAAACAAGGTTTCTCAAGTTTGGCCGGCCCAGAGGCCATCTTCCTCTTGATTAAGCCGCCAGCCAAACCCAAGGGTTACAAATACATACATCGGTGCAGTTACAGATTTCTGCAGATGGACCGCGGAGAGCATTCTAACTGGCCGCATCACCCGTCCGGTACGGAGGGGGCCAAGGCACAGGATCGGGAAAAGCTGCTGAAAGCTGCACTGGCCTCCCCGGCGTCGAGAACACCTTCAAGAGGCGCTGCCTCAAAAAAATAAAAGTGGCATCCATCACTAAGGACTCCCAACACCCAGAACACTGGGGCCTGAAGTGTTTTAGGGATGTCTCCTTCCCCTCCGCCATCAGTTTTCTAAATGGACAATGAACCCATAAACACTATCTCACCAAATCTTTATGTGCTTGCTGTCTTGTGTGTGCTGTGTGTGACTGTTGGTATTGTGTTTTGTATCTTGGCTCTGGAGGAACGCTGTCTTGTTTCGCCGTATTAATGGGTATTCAATATATGCTATGATGATATATGGTTGAATGACAACTACACTTGAACTGAGTTGATCGTTAGGAGGAGGATTACTGGACTGAACGATAATACAAACACTCAGGCAACGACAATTTCTGAAGAGAAAATCCAGCTCTCTCACCCGCTGACATTTACAGCATTTCCATCGGTGAATGGCCCGCTATCAATTCCTGGGGAATTACCACCGATCAGACACTCAGCTGGAATAACCATATAAGGATTGGCTTTATTTGTCACATACACATCGAAGCTTTGTGAAATGTGTCGTTTGTGTGACCGGCCACTGACCGGAGGGTGAGCCGGGGACAGCCCACAGTCGCTGTGCTTCCGGCATGAACTCAGAGTGGTGGTTGCCTGGAATGTGCTGTTCAGTATGGAGGCAGAGGCAAATACATTAGAGGCTTTTAAGAGGCTTTGGATAGGCACATGAGGAATATGGAGGGACATGGTGTAGGAAGAAGGGATTAGTATTTGGGTGATTTTTTATTTGCCTTTTAGCTGGTTCGACACGACACTGCCGACTCTTAACACCAGCACATCCTTTCTTAGACAAGGAGCCCAAAGCTGCTCATTCTTGCTATTGAGGGAGTGCAGCGTAGGTTCACGAGGTTGATTCCCAGGATGGCGGGACTGTCATATGTTGAAAGATTGGAGCGACTGGGCTCGTATACACTGGAATTTAGAAGGATGAGAGGGGATCTGATTGAAACATATAAAATTATTAAGGGATTGGCCACCCTAGAGGCAGGAAACATGTTCCCGATGTTGGGGGAGTCCAGAGCCAGAGGCCACAGTTTAAGAAGAAGGGGTAGGCCATTTAGAATGGAGTTGAGGAAAAACTTTTACACCCAGAGAGTTGTGGATCTGTGGAATGCTTTGCCTCAGAAGGTAGTGGAGGCCAATTCTCTGGATGCTTTCAAGAGAGAGTTAGATAGAACTCTTAAAGATAGCGGAGTCAAGGGATATGGAGAGAGGGCAGGAACGGGGTACTGATTGTGGATGATCAGCAATGATCACATTGAATGGCGGTGCTGGCTCGAGGGGCTGAATGGCCTACTCCTATTGTCAATACTCCAAACGTCCAATGCTCACAAGCCCTCGGTATTACTACATCCTTGCTTTGTCTATTCCAGTTCAGTCGAAACGAAGGCTCCGGCTGCCCAAAGAAAACACATGCCGAGCCTTCAGTGATGGAAGCAGGAAATTGTGAGAAGTCTGAACTGTGACGCTGCAGCCCTCCCCGCACTCAGAGCTCCCTGCTGGAGAACGAGACTGCTGACATTGCCCCACAGCTTAACCGGAAAGAGAAAGATACACAAAGTAATTGCAGGCTAATTAACTGAAGTTCAGTGATGAGAAAATTACTGGAATCTGCGCTAAGGGGCAGTGTAAACCTTCACTCAAAAAGGGGAAGATCAATCAAGGACAGCAGGCTTGAGTTTGTAAGGTTAAGGGGCGGCACGAGTAGAGCAGTTAGCAAAACACTTTAAAGCGTCTGTGACCCGAGTTCAATTCTCACCACTGTCTGGACGTTCAAAGTATATTTATTAACAAAATATGTATACGTTAGACAACCCTGAGATTCGGCTCCTTACAGGCAACCACGAAACAAAGAAACCCAAAAAGACTCCATTAAAAATAAAAGACCAAACACCCAAAGTGCAGAGAGAAAAAATAAACAAATCGGACAAACAATGAAAGCAAGCAAACGGCATTCAGAACGAAAGAATGGGCATGAAGCCCAGAACAGCCAGCGCAGGCCTCAGCCTCAGTTCAGCGCAGAGCCAAGTAAATGTTGTGGTGTCCTCAGACACGGAGCAGGCCGCAGCCTCGTTGCAGGGCCGAGGAAATCATCGTGGAGCGGAGCCGGCCTGCCCCTTGCTGCTCGTCTCGACACCCTAACCCTTTTCAATCCACCTGGCCAGGCGTTTAAATCGCCCAGACAGTCTCCTCGAGGCTACGTGGGTTTCCTCCGGGTGCTCCGGTTTCCTTCCAAAGGCGGATGGGTTAAGGTTCGGAAGCTGAAGTTGAAGGCCATGCTGGCAGCCTAAGCGTGGTGCCACCTGCGGGCAGCACCCAGCACAGCGTCAGATTACATTGATCATTGACGCAAAGGACCATTTCACTGTGCGTCTTGGTGTACACGTGACAAATAAAGATAAGCTCCTTTTATCATGTTTGGATATGTTGATCACAGGCGGCCCCCGCTTTTCGAACGTTCGATTGACGACAACTCGCTGTTACGAAAGACTTGCGTCAGTACCTGTTTTCGCTAACCCAAGAGGATTTTCGCTTTTACGAAAAAAAAAGATGCTGGCTTTATACGTGTGTTTACCCTGAGAAAGACTACCATGACCGTGAAGCCGTGTGGGCAGTTGTTTGCGCATACGTGTACTTGCGTACACGCTGATTTTTTTCCTCCAAATCGATTTTGGTTCGCTGCCTTCCCGAGTCTGATAAGTGAAACTACACCGTACCTACAATATTTCTACTCTATATAGAGAGTAAATTTATAATATTATTCTTGCTTTTACTATATGTTAGTGTTATTTTAGGTTTTATGGGTTATTTGCTTTGATTTGGTAGGTTATTTTTTTTGGGTCCGGGAACGCTCAAAAATTTTTGCCACATAATGGTAATTGCTTCTTCGCTTTACGACATTTCGGATCACAAACAGTTTCATAGGAACGCTCCACCTTCAGATTGCAGGGGAAACCTGTACTTACCCTGAAGGTCTCAAATATCCTCTTGAAATAGATGAAATTGGCGTCAAAGACTTCAGGCTCCTCAGTTACGTACTCCACCTCCACCTCCGTGTCGGTGTCCGCAACCTCTGCTTTCTCCGGCTTCTTCTGCGCGCCATTCTCCACACTGCGTCCTGCCTTCTTCTTCTTCTTCCTGTTCCTGCGCTTCCGGTTTTTCTGGAGGGGAAAATAAAAACGGAAATCTGTATTCACCGCCCCCAAAATTGGACGTTCAACCTCGGAAAGATGTAGCGGGTAGAGCAAGCACATTGGATCCCAAAGTAAAATATTGGAGGAGATCAGCAGATCAGGCAGCATCTAAGGAGAAAAATTAACAGTCGAAGTTGAAGGGTCTCGGCCTAAAACATCGACTGTTTATTCCTCTCCATAGATGCTGCCCGACCTGCTGAGTTCCTCCAGCATTTTCCCTGTGTTAGTCTGGATTTCCAGCATCTGCAGAATCTCCTGTTTATAACTTGCACTTATCGCAAGACCTCACTTCAAAGATGAAGCGAGGCAGATTTTTCACAGCGTGAGGATGTGACAAGTGGCTATATAAATGCGGATATTTTTAGTTGTCGTTAAAAGCTGCGTCTCAGTCTGGCTCACCGACCGCGATAGCTAATCAAAGGTTTTACATGATGCGTGTACCAAACTGTGTGGCCATCTGTAACCTGGGGTCCCTGTGTAATTCTGGCAATGTCTCTGGGGTTTTCCCTGCAGCGAGAAGGCTGTTCAATCCACTCGAAACTAGTGAGCATTTTCAACAGGGCCGCCTTGAACCTAAACCCCACATTCCTCTCTCTGCCTTGGTAAGATTTGAAACGCTTCACCCTCCTGGAGATATAACTGGGTGCATCACCCAGTACACTCTTTCTTCTCATTGTTACCACCAAGGAAGGGGCCTTGTAATTAGTGTAATTTACAATTCTGTGATTATATATTGCACTGTACTGCTGCCACACATCAACACATTTCATGACATATGCCCGCGATGCTTAACCCGATTCCCTTGTGATTCGAAGAGACGCAGGCTTGGGCTTAGGTCCCGAAGTAATTCACTGGCTGTTAAGTACTGTCAGAAATCCGGTTACTTTTGCAGTAGGGGGCAGAAGGCACCTTGTAGTGCAGGCGGAGACCCCACCAACTATTTCATTAATGCATGTTGATGGGTGTGGTGCTCCCTCGGCATTAAACGCGACCCCTGGGCTGGAAGCTTGTCAGGTCTCTGGGGAGAAGCCAGCCCACACCCACGTCGCCCTCTGGCGTTGGTTCAGTGCTGCCCTCTGGAGTTCTCTCCACGTCGCCCTCTGGCGTTGGTTCAGTGCTGCCCTCTGGAGTTCTCTCCACGTCGCCCTCTGGCGTTGGGTCAGTGCTGCCCTCTGGAGTTCTCTCCACGTCGCCCTCTGGCGTTGGTTCAGTGCTGCCCTCTGGAGTTCTCTCCACGTCGCCCTCTGGCGATGGGTCAGTGCTGCCCTCTGGAGTTCTCTCCACGTCGCCCTCAGGCGTTGGTTCAGTGCTGCCCTCTGGAGTTCTCTCCACGTCGCCCTCTGGCGTTGGGTCAGTGCTGCCCTCTGGAGTTCTCTCCACGTCGCCCTCTGGCGTTGGTTCAGTGCTGCCCTCTGGAGTTCTCTCCACGTCGCCCTCTGGCGTTGGGTCAGTGCTGCCCTCTGGAGTTCTCTCCACGTCGCCCTCTGGCGTTGGTTCAGTGCTGCCCTCTGGAGTTCTCTCCACGTCGCCCTCTGGCGTTGGGTCAGTGCTGCCCTCTGGAGTTCTCTCCACGTCGCCCTCTGGCGTTGGGTCAGTGCTGCCCTCTGGAGTTCTCTCCACGTCGCCCTCTGGCGTTGGTTCAGTGCTGCCCTCTGGAGTTCTCTCCACGTCGCCCTCTGGCGTTGGGTCAGTGCTGCCCTCTGGAGTTCTCTCCACGTCGCCCTCTGGCGTTGGTTCAGTGCTGCGCTCTGGAGTTCTCTCCACGTCGCCCTCTGGCGTTGGGTCAGTGCTGCCCTCTGGAGTTCTCTCCACGTCGCCCTCTGGCGTTGGGTCAGTGCTGCCCTCTGGAGTTCTCTCCACGTCGCCCTCTGGCGTTGGTTCAGTGCTGCCCTCTGGAGTTCTCTCCACGTCGCCCTCTGGCGATGGGTCAGTGCTGCCCTCTGGAGTTCTCTCCACGTCGCCCTCAGGCGTTGGTTCAGTGCTGCCCTCTGGAGTTCTCTCCACGTCGCCCTCTGGCGTTGGGTCAGTGCTGCCCTCTGGAGTTCTCTCCACGTCGCCCTCTGGCGTTGGTTCAGTGCTGCCCTCTGGAGTTCTCTCCACGTCGCCCTCTGGCGTTGGGTCAGTGCTGCCCTCTGGAGTTCTCTCCACGTCGCCCTCTGGCGTTGGTTCAGTGCTGCCCTCTGGAGTTCTCTCCACGTCGCCCTCTGGCGTTGGGTCAGTGCTGCCCTCTGGAGTTCTCTCCACGTCGCCCTCTGGCGTTGGGTCAGTGCTGCCCTCTGGAGTTCTCTCCACGTCGCCCTCTGGCGTTGGTTCAGTGCTGCCCTCTGGAGTTCTCTCCACGTCGCCCTCTGGCGTTGGGTCAGTGCTGCCCTCTGGAGTTCTCTCCACGTCGCCCTCTGGCGTTGGTTCAGTGCTGCGCTCTGGAGTTCTCTCCACGTCGCCCTCTGGCGTTGGGTCAGTGCTGCCCTCTGGAGTTCTCTCCACGTCGCCCTCTGGCGTTGGGTCAGTGCTGCCCTCTGGAGTTCTCTCCACGTCGCCCTCTGGCGTTGGGTCAGTGCTGCCCTCTGGAGTTCTCTCCACGTCGCCCTCTGGCGTTGGTTCAGTGCTGCCCTCTGGAGTTCTCTCCACGTCGCCCTCTGGCGTTGGTTCAGTGCTGCCCTCTGGAGTTCTCTCCACGTCGCCCTCTGGCGTTGGGTCAGTGCTGAGCTCTGGAGTTCTCTCCACGTCGCCCTCTGGCGTTGGTTCAGTGCTGCCCTCTGGAGTTCTCTCCACGTCGCCCTCTGGCGTTGGGTCAGTGCTGCCCTCTGGAGTTCTCTCCACGTCGCCCTCTGGCGTTGGGTCAGTGCTGCCCTCTGGAGTTCTCTCCACGCCGCCCTCTGGCGTTGGGTCAGTGCTGCCCTCTGGAGTTCTCTCCACGTCGCCCTCTGGTGTCGGCTCGGTGGAAGAACAAGTTGGACCAGGTCAACTTGCCACGTCACACCACTCAGGGACTTGGGCTATACATTTTATTTTCTTTGTGACTTTTTTTTCTATGCTTGTCTGAAATGGTGTGCCTCAGGGATCTGTACTAGGTCCAATGTTGTTTGTCACATACATTAATGATCTGGATGACGGCCTGGTAAACTAGATTAGTAAGTATGCAGATGATACTGAGATAGTTGGCGTTGTGGATAATGAAGCAGGTTTTCAAAGCTTGCAGAGAGATTTAGGCCAGTTAGAAGAGTGGGCTGAGCGATGGCAGAGGGAGTTTAATGCTGAGAAGTGTGAGGTGCTACATTTTGGTAAGACTAATCAAAATAGGACATACACTGTAAATGGTAGGGCATTGAGGAATGCAGTAGAACAGAGTGATCTAGGAATAATGGTGCATAGTTCCCTGAAGGTGGAACCTCATGTGGATAGGGTGGTGAAGAAAGCTTTTGGTACGCTGGCCTTTATAAATCAGAGCATTGAGTATAGCAGTTGGGATGCAATGTTAAAACTGTGCAAGGCATTGGTGAGGCCGAACTTGGGAGTATTGTGTACAGTTCTGGTCACCGAATTATAGGAAAGATGTCAACAAAATAGAGAGAGTACAGAGGAGATTTACTAGGATGTTACCTGGGTTTCAGCACCTAAGTTACAGGGAAAGGTTGAACAAATTAGGTCTTTATTCTTTGGAGCATAGAAGGTTGAAGGGGGACCTGATAGAGGTATTTGAAATTATGAGGGGGATAAATAGAGTTGACGTGGATAGGCTTTTTCCATTGAGAGTAAGGGAGATTCCAACAAGAGGGCATGAGTTGAGAGTTAAGGGGCAGAAGTTTAGGGGTAACATGAGGGGGAACTTCTTTACTCAGAGTGTGGTAGCTGTGTGGAACGAGCTTCCAGTAGAAGTGGTGGAGGCAGGTTCGGTATTGTCATTTAAAGTAAAATTGGATAGATATATGGACAGAAAAGGATTGGAGGATTATGGGTTGAGTGCAGGTCGGTGGGACTAGGTGAGTATAAGGGTTCGGCATGGACTAGAAGGGCCGAGATGGCCTGTTTCTGAGCTGTAATTGTTATATGGTTATTCATGGAAATTGTAACATATGTGTACCATGGGCTGTTGGTAATGCATTTTGCACCTTGGCCCCCAAGGAATGCTGGTTCTTTTGGCTATAATCACGCAAGGCTGAATGGTAATTAAACGTGAAGATACAGGATTGGGTGTTGGAGGTGTGCTGGATGGGGAGAGGAGGAGGAAATTCCCACGGGTGACAAGTGCCGTGTTAATCCATGGATCGGGGAAAGGGCAGCAGTGGGTGGGGAACTAGCTCGGCATCCTGGAGCCATGACAGACCTCTTTCTTCGATAGCGACGACGCAAGCTCCTCATCTTCTGTCTCGGCCGGGGTTAGCGTGGCTCCAACTGCTGCCTCCACCTCTTCTGTAAAGACATAAGCAGCAACACTAGACCACAGGTCATAGGAGCAGAACTGGCCATTCAGCCCATCGAGTCTGCCCTGCCGTTCCATTACAGGTGATTTATTAACACACTCAACCCCATTCTCCTGTCTTCTCCCCATAACCTTGACACACTTACTAATCAAGTTTAAATATACCCAATGATTTGGCCTCCACTGCTGTCTGTGGCAATTAACACCACAAATTCACCATGGTCTGACTGAAGAAATTCCTCACCATCTGGACTCTAAATGAACGTTCTTCTCTTCTGAGGCTGGGCCCCCTTATGGTATTCCCATCCTTTCCACGTACACTATCTATCCCTTTCAATATGCCATAGATTTCAAAGGGCTTCCCACCACATTCTTCTAAACTCCAGGCTTCGAGCCAGCAATTAGCTTGCTCGAGGATCAAACAGAGCTATCAAAGACCAAAGAGTTGATTGCGGACTTTAGGAAAGGGCAAGACGAGGGAACGCAGACCAACCCTCACTGAGGGAACAGAAGTGGAATGACTGAGCAATTTCAAGTTTCTGGGTGTCAACAAGTCTAAGGGTCTATCCTGGGCCCAATGTATCGATGCAGCCACAAAGGCCGCACCACGGCAGCTATATTTCATTCGGAGTCTGAGGAGATCTGTATGTCACCAAGGACACTCACAAATCTCTCCAGATGAACTGCAGAAGGCATTTTAAGTGGACTGGTGGGGTGGGATACCATACAGGATCGATACAAGCTGCAGGAAATTGCAAACTTCAGTCAGGCATATCATGCGCACATCTTCAAGAAGCGACGCCTCAAAAAGGCAGCAGCTGTCATGAAGGACCCCCATTATCAAGGACTTGTTCTAATTTCTACCATCCGGGAGGAGGTACAGGAGTCTGAAAACAGTGTCTCACTTCATCCCCTCTCTCCCCCACCCACCCACCTTCCCCCTCACCTGGTCTCACCTATCACCTCCCAGTGTTTCACTTCATCTCCCCTCTCCCCCACTCACCCACCTTCCCCCTCACGTGGTCTCACCTATCACCTCCCAGTGTCTCCCTTCATCCCTTCCTCCCCCACCCACCCACCTTCCCCCTCACCCGGTCTCACCTATCACCTCCCAGTGTCTCACTTTATCCCCCTCCCCCACCCACCCACCTTCCCCCTCACCTGGTCTCACCTCCCAGTATCTCACTTCATCCCCCCTCTCCCCCACCCACCCACCTTCCCCCTCACCTGGTCTCACCTATCACCTCCCAGTGTCTCACTTCATCTCCACCTCTCCCCCACCCACCCACCTTCCCCCTCACCTGGTCTCACCCATCACCTCCCAGTGTCTCACTTCATCCCCCCTCTCCCCCACCCACCATCCCCCTCACCTGGTCTCACCTATCACCTCCCAGTGTCTCACTTCATCCCCCCTCTCCCCTACCCACCTTCCCCCTCACCTGGTCTCACCTATCACCTTCCAGTGTCTCATTCATTCCCCCCTCTCCCCCACCCACCCACCTTCCCCCTCACCTGGTCTCACCTATCACCTCCCAGTGTCTCATTTCATCCTCCCTCTCCCCCACCCACCCACCTTCCCCCTCACCTGGTCTCACCTATCAACTCCCAGTGTCTCACTTCATCCCCCCTCTCCCCTACCCACCTTCCCCCTCACCCGGTCTCACCTATCACCTCCCAGTGTCTCACTTCATCCCCCCTCTCCCCCACCCACCCACCCACCTTCCCCCTCACCTGGTCTCACCTATCACCTCCCAGTGTCTCACTTCATCCCCCCTCTCCCCCACCCACCCACCCACCTTCCCCCTCACCTGGTCTCACCTATCAGCTCCCAGTGTCTCACTTCATCCCTTCCTCCCCCACCCACCCACCTTCCCCCTCACCCGGTCTCACCTATCACCTTCCAGTGTCTCATTCATTCCCCCCTCTCCCCCACTCACCCACCTTCCCCCTCACCTGGTCTCACCTATCACCTCCCAGTGTCTCACTTCATCCCCCCTCTCCCCTACCCACCTTCCCCCTCACCTGGTCTCACCTATCACCTTCCAGTGTCTCATTCATTCCCCCCTCTCCCCCACCCACCCACCTTCCCCCTCACCTGGTCTCACCTCCCAGTGTCTCCCTTCATCCCTTCCTCCCCCACCCACCCACCTTCCCCCTCACCCGGTCTCACCTATCACCTCCCAGTGTCTCACTTTATCCCCCTCCCCCACCCACCCACCTTCCCCCTCACCTGGTCTCACCTCCCAGTATCTCACTTCATCCCCCCTCTCCCCCACCCACCCACCTTCCCCCTCACCTGGTCTCACCTATCACCTCCCAGTGTCTCACTTCATCTCCACCTCTCCCCCACCCACCCACCTTCCCCCTCACCTGGTCTCACCCATCACCTCCCAGTGTCTCACTTCATCCCCCCTCTCCCCCACCCACCATCCCCCTCACCTGGTCTCACCTATCACCTCCCAGTGTCTCACTTCATCCCCCCTCTCCCCTACCCACCTTCCCCCTCACCTGGTCTCACCTATCACCTTCCAGTGTCTCATTCATTCCCCCCTCTCCCCCACCCACCCACCTTCCCCCTCACCTGGTCTCACCTATCACCTCCCAGTGTCTCATTTCATCCTCCCTCTCCCCCACCCACCCACCTTCCCCCTCACCTGGTCTCACCTATCAACTCCCAGTGTCTCACTTCATCCCCCCTCTCCCCTACCCACCTTCCCCCTCACCCGGTCTCACCTATCACCTCCCAGTGTCTCACTTCATCCCCCCTCTCCCCCACCCACCCACCCACCTTCCCCCTCACCTGGTCTCACCTATCACCTCCCAGTGTCTCACTTCATCCCCCCTCTCCCCCACCCACCCACCCACCTTCCCCCTCACCTGGTCTCACCTATCAGCTCCCAGTGTCTCACTTCATCCCTTCCTCCCCCACCCACCCACCTTCCCCCTCACCCGGTCTCACCTATCACCTTCCAGTGTCTCATTCATTCCCCCCTCTCCCCCACTCACCCACCTTCCCCCTCACCTGGTCTCACCTATCACCTCCCAGTGTCTCACTTCATCCCCCCTCTCCCCTACCCACCTTCCCCCTCACCTGGTCTCACCTATCACCTTCCAGTGTCTCATTCATTCCCCCCTCTCCCCCACCCACCCACCTTCCCCCTCACCTGGTCTCACCTCCCAGTGTCTCACTTCATCCCCCCTCTCCCCCACCCACCCACCTTCCCCCTCACCTGGTCTCACCTATCACCTCCCAGTGTCTCACTTCATACCCCCCTCTCCCCCACCTTCTCCCTCACCTGGTCTCACCTATCACCTTCCAGTGTCTCATTAATTCCCCCCTCTCCCCCACCCACCCACCTTCCCCCTCATCTGGTCTCACCTATCACCTCCCAGTGTCTCACTTCATCCCCCCTCTCCCCCACCCACCCACCTTCCCCCTCACCTGGTCTCACCCATCACCTCCCAGTGTCTCACTTCATCCCCCCTCTCCCCCACCCACCCACCTTCCCCCTCACCTGGTCTCACCCATCACCTCCCAGTGTCTCACTTCATCCCCCCTCTCCCCCACCCACCCACCTTCCCCCTCACCTGGTCTCACCCATCACCTCCCAGTGTCTCACTTCATCCCCCCCTCCCCCACCCACCCACCTTCCCCCTCACCTGGTCTCACCTATCACCTCCCAGTGTCTCACTTCATCCCCCCTCTCCCCCACCCACCCACCTTCCCCCTCACCTGGTCTCACCTATCACCTCCCAGTGTCTCACTTCATTCCCCCTCTCCTCCACCTTCCCCCTCACCCGGTCTCACCCATCACCTCCCAGTGTCTCACTTCATTCCCCCTCTCCCCCACCCACCCACCTTCCCCCTCACCTGGTCACACCTATCACCTCCCAGTGTCTCACTTCATTCCCCCTCTCCCCCACCCACCCACCATCCCCCTCACCTGGTCTCACCTATCAGCTCCCAGTGTCTCACTTCATCCCCCCTCTCCCCCACCCACCTTCCCCCTCACCTGGTCTCACCTATCACCTCCCAGTGTTTCACTTCATCCCCCCTCTCCCCCACCCACCCACCTTCCCCCTCACCTGGTCTCACCTATCGACCCCCAGTGTCTCACTTCATCCCCCCTCTCCCCCACCCACCCACCTTCCCCCTCACCTGGTCTCACCTATCACCTCCCAGTGTCTCACTTCATCCCCCCCTCTCCCCCACACACCCACCTTCCCCCTCACCTGGTCTCTCCTATCACCTTCCAGTGTCTCACTTCATCCTCCCCTCTCCCCCACTCACCCACCTTCCCCCTCACCTGGTCTCACCTATCACCTCCCAGTGTCTCACTTCATCTCCACCTCTCCCCCACCCACCCACCTTCCCCCTCACCTGGTCTCACCCATCACCTCCCAGTGTCTCACTTCATCCCCCCTCTCCCCCACCCACCATCCCCCTCACCTGGTCTCACCTATCACCTCCCAGTGTCTCACTTCATCCCCCCTCTCCCCCACCCACCCATCTTCCCCCTCACCTGGTCTCACCTATCACCTCCCAGTGTCTCACTTCATCCTCCCTCTCCCCCACCCACCCACCTTCCCCCTCACCTGGTCTCACTCATCACCTCCCAGTGTCTCACTTCATCCCCCCCTCTCCCCCACCCACCCACCGTCCCCCTCACCTGGTCTCACCTATCACCTCCCAGTGTCTCACTTCATCCCCCCTCTCCCCCACCCACCCACCTTCCCCCTCACCTGGTCTCACCCATCACCTCCCAGTGTCTCACTTCATCCTCCCTCTCCCCCACCCACCCACCTTCCCCCTCACCTGGTCTCACCCATCACCTCCCAGTGTCTCACTTCATCCTCCCTCTCCCCCACCCACCCACCTTCCCCCTCACCTGGTCTCACCCATCACCTCCCAGTGTCTCACTTCATCCCTCCCTCTCCTCCACCCACCCACCTTCCCCCTCACCTGGTCTCACCCATCACCTCCCAGTGTTTCACTTCATCCTCCCTCTCCCCCACCCACCCACCTTCCCCCTCACCTGGTCTCACCTATCACCTGGCAGCTTGTAGATCTCCCCCCCCACCCTTTATTCTAGCTTCTGCCCCCTTCCTTTCCAATCCTGATGAAAGGTCTCAGCCTCAAAGGTCAACTGTTGATTCCCTCCATAGATGCTGCCAAACCTGCTGAGTTCCCCCAGGGGGGTTGTGCATGTGTGTGTATTGCTCTGTATTTCCAGCATCTGCAGAATCTCATGTTGATCACAATGAATTTGACTTTCAAAGGGGCTAACCTCCACCCTTTCCATCTCCTCATCTCACCAATCTCTGCACGTCTGATAGCGAGCACAGCCAGGCCCAGCTAATGGATCCTACGCGTATCACCCCGACCGGAGCTCAAATCTACACAGCACCCGCGGCCTGCAGGGAATCAGCCTCGAGTTCGGCCTACCCGATGTCTCCGAGTTCGTCGTCAGCTCCACCTGCCGCTGCTCCTTCAGCTGGAGGATCTTCTCGAGCACTTGGGGAATCTTTGGCCCAGGGCCCACGTCGTCGCCCTGCAAGGGAAGACCACGACCGTAAGATATAGGAGCAGTATTCGGCCACTTGTCTCGTCAAGTGCCCTGCCAGTTTCCCTCCGAGCCCCAATCTCCTGCCTTCTCCCTGAATACCTTCAGGCCCTGACCAATCAAGAATCAATCAGCTCCTGGCTTGGCCTCCATAGCCGCCTATGGCAACGAATTCCAGATTCACCACTCGCTCGCTAAAGGAATTCCCCCTCATCTCCATTCTAAAAGGACGATCCTCCAGCCTGAGGCTGTTCCCCAACTTTACAGATTACACCTCCTCACATAATAATAATCTGTGGAATTAGACGGACAATTACACCTACAGGGTAAGCAACATGATAGCATAGTATGAAGCTATTGCAGGGCCCGTGACATTCTCTCCGTGTCCTCGTGGGTTTCCGACAGGAAACGTTTGGTGGAGGATATTACCTCTAAAAGGAGGCTCTACTAGTTATTAAATACAAGGGTTTGCATACTTTTTGCAAACACGAGAAGTACAATTGTTTGTGTGTTATTAGTTTAGGCAGATGGTGTTTGTTCAAGGATCAGACCGCCGTTTTATGAGAAAGCCAGGTGATTGCAAAGGGTCTGCAAACTTTTTCTTGCAGCTGCAGGGTTAGGGTTAGTGGGTTGTGGCCGTGCTACAGCAGCACCGGACGCTCGTAAGCTGCCCCCAGCGCATCCACGCACTGCGTTGGCTGTTGACGCAGAATGGCGCAGTTCACGGTACGTGACAAATAAATGCTAATCTCCTGCCAGAGACGAGCAGCGTCAAAAATCAATGAAGTTGCAGGAGCGTGGGATGGGATGGGGATATCAGTGTCAGCGATCGGGGTTCAATTCCCGCTGCTGTTTCTGAGGAGCTTGCACCTTCTCCCTGTGGCCATGTGGGTTTCCTCTGGGTGCTCTGGTTTCCTCCCACAGGCCAGTTAGTAGGTTAATTTATTTTATGAGACACAACACGGAATAGGCCCTTCGAGTTGCGCCTCCCAGCGAACCCCTGATCTGAGGCAACTTACCATGACCAATGAGCCTACCAACCAGTAGGCCTTTGGACCGTGTGAGGAAACTGGAGCAGCCTCCTCACACGGCCACGAGGAAAAGATACAAACTCCTTGCGGGTAGCATGGCCTCGTTGTGCCAGAGGGTCTGTAATCAAGCTGTATCTCCAAAATAAAACTCATTACATTGATAAACCTAATAGATCACCCCTGCTGACTGCCAGCATGGCACTTCCCTCCCTTTGGGCCAGAGGTCATTCTGACCATCAAACACCAGCTACTAACCATTATCTTCAAAATTTCCCCCACATTCTCATTAATTCTGCATTCCCCCCCCCCCCCCAACTACAACACACAAATTACTTATCAATCCACACGGCTTTGAGACAGGGAAGAAATACTACCAGAAGACACAGGGGCAAAATTTGACCAGGGCCTGCTCCGCCATGCCTCATTTACCACCACTCAACCCCATTTTCCTGCCTTCTCCCCTGACCTTCAACACCCTTACTAACCGTGGATGTTCACGTGTGCCCAAGCCAGGGCGGTACCATGTGGAGAGCCAGCTGTTCCCCATGCAGCAGGCTCCCCCTCTCCTCTCAGATGATGGACCCGAAGGAAAGGCAGAGACTGACAGAGTTTGGCACAAGGCGCGGTGCAGGAGTTGGCAGCCTCGGTGTAGGGCTGGCCTCGGGGACTCCAGCTTGAGGGGGTATAACCGCAAGGCAGTGGAGGTTTGAGAACAGACTCTTGTTTCTCCCAGCTGAGCCCCCTTTGCTGAAAACTAACCAAGACCTTATCAAGAGATGCTCCAAGTGACAGGTACAACATGTAAACTACACAGACAGCACCAAAGATTAGGGTTAGGGTCGTGGTGTTATGAGGCAGAAGCTCAGTATGCCTCCCTGGACTCTGACACTCCACTGCAACATTGAGGGAGAGTAAGTCTGAGGGCAGGACGACACATTAGAATCTGCGTTCCAAAAACAAAGTTAAAAAGGAACAGGTGGAAATAAGGAACTTAGAGGGATTTGACATGAGCGAACCATTTGAATGGGTTAAGGCGAAATGAGCCCAGACACGGGGCAAGATGGTGATGCACAGACCCTGGTGCAGAGTCCGCTCGTTCTGCGCAAGCGTCAGTTCTCCCTGTGACCGGGTGGGTTTCCTCCCACAGTCCAATGGCATACGGGTTAGGGTTAGCGAGCTGTGGGCATGCTAGGTTGGCACCGGAAGTGTGGTGACACTTGCGGGCTGCCCCCAGCACATCCTTGGACCGTGTAGGTGGTTGATGCAAACAATACATTTCATTGAGTTTTGATATTTGGATGGACTGTACATGGGGTAACTAAAGCTAAGCCTTTCAATCCCTTTTCTCCCTCAGACTGCGTGGGTTTCCAACGTCCTCTCACATCCCAAAGAAGAGCAGGTGTATTAATAGGCTGCTGTAAACTACCGCACAGTATGAAGTAAGACATGGGTAAAGAATTAGGCCATTCAGCCCATCGCGAATGCTCTGCCATTTGATCACGGCTGATTTATTTTCCCTTTCAACACTAACCTTCTGCGTTCTCACAATTGTTGACACCCTTACTAATGACGTCCACTTTAAATATAACCATTTAGCTGGTTTCCACAGCCGCCTGCAGCAACGAATCCCGCAGACTCGTTAGGAAGGACGTCGAGGCTCTGGAGAGGGTGCACGAAAGCTTTACCAGGATGCTGCCTGGTTTAGAGGGCATGGGCTGTCACAAAAAGCAGGGTAAACTTGGGTTGTTTTCTCTGGATCGGTGGAGGCCGAGGGGAGATCTGATCGAGGTTTATAAGATTATTAAAGAGTATCCAATTCCTATGATAGGAATGTCTAACACCAGAGGGCACACATTGAAGGTGAGGGGGGTAGTTTCAAAGGGGGACATGAGGGGCAAGTTTTTTTTTTACTCAGAGTGGTGGATGCCTGGTGTGGTGGTAAAGGCAAATACTTTAGAGGCTTTTAAGAGATGTTTAGATAGGCACATGGATGCAAGGAAGGTAGAGGGATATGAATTAGCTTTTTTTTGGGGGGTGGGGGGATTGATTAACTTTTCAGCTGGTTTGGCACAACACTGTGGGCAAAGGGGCCTCTGCACTCTTCTGTATGTTTGTTCTATGATTCACCATGTTCTGTGTAGAGAACTGGCCCCCAACCTGGGTATTGGTCCATGGCACAAAGGCTCGGGAGCCCCAGTCTAGCGAAATTCTTCCTCATCTCTGCTCTAAGATGGCATCCTTGTATTCCGAGGCCGTGCCCTCTGGTCATGAGGAGGCCAAACTCAGGTCGGAGGAGCAACACCTCATATACCGTCAGGGTAGTCTCCAGCCCCTTGGTATGAACATCGAATTCTCCAACTTCCGGTAATTCCCTCCCTCTCCCTTCCCCCATCCCACTTTCACTCTGCCTCCTCTTCCAGCTGCCTATCACATCTAATGACTGCCTTCTTCTAGTACCCATAGTGCTTTCCCCTTAGATTCCTCCTTCACCTCTCCCACCCCTTGATCTTTCCTCTTGATTGGTTTTCCACCCTCCCCCCACCTTCTTTATAGGGCCCCTGCCCCCTTCTTCTTTAGTCCTGACGAAGGGTTTCGGCCCAAAACGTTGACTGCTCATTTCAATGGATGCTGCCCGACCTGCTGAGTTCATCCAGTTTGTTTGTATGTGTTGATCCACTCTGTGTCCTCTGGTCCTAGACTCCCCCACTATAGGAAACATCCTCTCCACATCCACTCTATCTGTGTCCTCTGGTCCTAGACTCCCCCACTATAGGAAACATCCTCTCCACATGCACTCTATCTGTGTCCTCTGGTCCTAGACTCCCCCACGATAGGAAACATCCTCTCCACATGCACTCTATCAGTGTCCTCTGGTCCTAGACTCCCCCACTATAGGAAACATCCTCTCCACATCCACTCTGTGTCCTCTAGTCCTAGACTCCCCCACTATAGGAAGCATCCTCTCCATATCCACTCTATCAGAGTCCTCTGGTCCTAGACTCCCCCACTATAGGAAACATCCTCTCCATATCCACTCTATCTGTGTCCTCTGGTCCTAGACTCCCCCACTATAGGAAACATCCTCTCCACATCCACTCTATCTGTGTCTTCTGGTCCTAGACTCCCCCACTATAGGAAACATCCTTTCCACATCTGCTCTATCTGTGTCCTCTGGTCCTAGGCTCCCCCAGTATAGGAAACATCCTTTCCACATCGGCTCTATTTGTGTCCTCTGGTCCTAGGCTCCCCCACTATAGGAAACATCCTCTCCACAACCACTCTATCTGTGCCCTCTGGTCCTAGACTCCCCCCACTACAGGAAACATCTTCTTCATGTCCACTTTGTAGGCTCTTCAAGATGTTAAGTGGCATAGAGAGACTGGACAGGGGGTCTGATCGGCATGTATGTGGGGCAATAGGCGAGTTCTGCAGAGATCCCAGAGGGCACAACCCCTCCTCCATTTCCAGTAACGTCGGACATGAAAGGTGACTGGCCACAGACTAGACCAAAAGTAAAGGGGAGCTGAGAGAGAAGTTTCTCCCATCACACGGAAGATGGCCGCTACTTGGAACGAGCTCCCAGAAGTAGTTATAGCGATGGGTACATACAATCTTTAGAAGACATTTGGACCGGGTCGTGGATTCAAGATTGTTTAATATCATCTCCAGTGCACAAGTGTAAAGGAGAACGAAATAATTGTTGTTCCGAATCCAATGTAGCACAAAAAAAACCACAATAATAAATAAAACACAATAAATACAAAGACCCAAGATAGTTTATATATGTGTCACACTATATAAAGTGACACTAGGCACAGGAGCGTCTGTACGTAAGGTGACTGACAGGAAGTGATAAAGTAGAGGTGGTTGGGAGTGGGTTCAGGGGGTGGAGGTGTTGATCAGCCTCACTGCTTGGGGAAAGGAACTGTTTTTGAGTCTGCTGGTCCTGGCGTAGATGCTACGCAGCCTCCTCCCCGATGGGAGAGGGACAAACAGTCCATGGGCAGGGTGGGTGGGATTCTTCATGATGTTACCGGCCCTTTTCCAGCGCCTTTCTGTATTTTTGTCCGTGATGGCGAGTAGGCCGGTGCCGGGGATGGGTTGGGCAGTCTTGACTGCCCAATGCATCTCCGGGTGGGAGTGCCGAAGTCATACGACATGGAAACAAGCCTTTGGACCATCTCATCCATGCTGACTGTGTTCCCCAGCGAGCTAGTCCCATCTGCCCATATCTGGGCAATTGCCATCTACACTTCTCCTATAAACACATTGATCTAGGTGGCTTTAAAGCGCCTAGAAGCTCGCTCCCAAGGTGCACCATGCTTTCCATGAAGCTGCCCGATATTTTAAATCTCTTGCTCCTCGTCATGTCTAACCAACCTTGAGTTGTTTTTTTGAGGGTGTTTCGAGGAAAGTGGATGAAGGCAAGGCAGTCGATGGACGTCAGCAAGGCCTTTGACAAGGTCCCACACGGGGGGCTGGTCAAGAAGGTTCAGTCGTTGGACATCCAGGGTGAGGTAGTAAATTGGATTAGACATTGGCTTTGTGGGAGAGTGGTAGTGGATTGTTGCCCCTCTGACCAGAGGCCTGTGCCACAGTGACTGGTTGGTGCAGGGTCCGTTACTGTTCGGCATCTCTTGTCAACGTTCCGGATAACGTGGTTACCAGATCAGCCAATTTGCAGATGGGGGGTGTGGTGGACAGCGAGTAAGACTATTAGAGCTTGCAGCAGGATCTTGACCAGCTGGAAAAAATAGGCTGAAAAATGGCAGATGGAACTTAAAGCAGACAAGTGCAAGGTTTGGTACTTTGGTAGACCAACGAGGGTGGGACTTGCAGAGTGAACGGTAGGGACTGAGGAATTTGGTAGAACAAAGGGATCCGGGAATATAGGCTCATAATTTGTTGAAAGTGGCGTCGCAGATAGATAGGGTCATAAAAAAAATGCTTTTTTTTGTACAGAGATGGGATGTTATGTTAACGTTGCATTGGTGAGGCCTAGTTTGGAGTATTGTGTGCAGTTTTGGTCACCTACCTACAGGAAAGATGTAAACAAGATCGAAAGAGTACAGAGAGAATTTACAAGGATGTTACCGGGTCTGGGAGGACCTGAGTTATAATGAAAGGTTGAACAGGTTCCTTGAAGGGGATTAATGCAAGCAGGCACTCGGGGTTCAGAGAGGTCATGGGTTTAAGTTGAAAGGGGAATATTTAGGGGGAAATCTCTACACAGGGAGGTGCGAATATGAAATGAGCTGCCAGCAGAACTGGCGAATGCAGGTTCAACCGTAACATTAAGAGAAGTCTGCATCAGAACTTCAATGGGAGGGGAGCGGAGGGATATGGTCTGGCAAGAGGTGCTTTTTCCACTGAGGTTGGGTGGGACTCATGGGGTTAGGGGTGAAAGGTGAAAAGTTTAAGGGGAGCCTCCTTCACTCAGGGGGCAGTGAGAGTGTGGAGGGAGCTGCCGGCCCAAGTGGTGCATGTGAGCTCGATTTCAACGTTTAAGTTTGGATAGGTACACAGACGGGCTGTGGTCCCGGCGCAGGGAGATGGGAGTAGGCAGTTTAAATGGCTTCAGCACAGACTAGACGGGCCGAAGGGTCTGTTTCTGCGCTGTTATTTTCCACGACTCTATTCGAGATTAGCTTCACGTACTTGGAAATGTAGTGAAATGCGTCATTCTGCATCAACAACCAACACGGTGCAGAGACGCGCTGGGGGCATCCCGCGAGTGTCCGGCGCCAACCTAGCATGCCCACAACTCGCTAACCCTAACGCGACCGTGGCAGCAAACCAGAGCGCCCGGAAGAAACCCACCAGGACACGGAGAGAACATACCCGCCTTACAGGCAGCGGCGGGAACGGAGCCCCGATCTGTGATCGCTGGCGCTGTTAAGCAGTCGTGCTAACCACGCTACCGCGCCGCCCTGGAGAAGTGGCCAGCGCCCGGGGCACTAACAGCTGCCGCTCACCCCTCTGAAGCCAGCCTCTGCGGCCTTCCGATCTTACAGCCGCGGTTATCCGTATTTTGGCAGCGAACGCGTCCGCCCGGCCCGGCGCAGCGACGTTACCTCTCTGCTCTCTTCTCCTGGTGGTGGGGGTGGCCCTCGGAGTCGGGCACCCAGCGCAGTCCCGGCCAACGTGGTGGTGGGCCCCGGCGTTACCGAACGCACGGCCACGGAGAGCGGCAAGGGCACGGGCGGTCCATTGCCTGGTGCAGGATAGATGACAAGGAGAGACAGGGGAGAAGAAAGAGCTGCATCATACAGGGGCTAATAACAGCTTACATTTTTAATATGCCTTGAACATAGCTAAATGCCGCTCAGGCCTGGAAATATTGCACTTTGGAAGGACAAACCAAGGTAGAACATACAAGGTAAACGGTAGGACACTGAGGAGTGCAGTAGAACAGAGGGATCTGGGAACACAGATACAAAATCCCCTAAAAGTGGCATCACAGGTAGATAGGGCAGTAAAGAAAGCTTTTGGTACATTGGCCTTTATAAATCAAAGTATTGAGTATAAGAGTTGGAATGTAATGGTGAGGTTGTATCAGACATTGGTGAGACCGAATTTGGAGTATTGTGTGCAGTTTTGGTCACCGAATTACAGGAAGGATAGTAATAAGGTTGAAAGAGTGCAGAGAAGGTTTACAAGGATGTTGCTGGGACTTGAGAAACTGAGTCACAGAGAAAGGTTGGATAGGTTAGGACTTTATTCCCTGGAGCGTAGGAGAATGAGGGGAGACTTGATAGAGGTGTATAAAATTATGATGGTTATAGACAGAGTGAGTGAATGCAAGCAGGCTTTTTCCACCAAGTCTAGAGGTCATGGGTTAAGAGTGAAGGGGGAGAAGTTTAAAGGGAACATTGGGGGGGGCTTCTTCACACAGAGAGTGGTGAGAGTGTGGAATGAGCTGCCAGATGAAGTGGTAAATGTGGGCTCACTTTTAACATTTAAGAAAAACTTGGACAGGTACATGGATGAGAGGGGTTTGGAGGGACATGGCCCAGGTGCAGGTCAGTGGGACGAGGCAGAAAAATGGTTCGGCACAGCCAAGGAGGGCCAAAAGGCCTGTTTCTGTGCTGTAAGGTTCTACGGTTCTATATGCGAATCTGACGTGAAATTTTTAAACATGAGAGATGCTGGACATCCAGAGTAATGCAATGCAAAATGCTGCAGGATCTCAGCGAGGCTGTTGAGTGTGTGTTTGTGGGACCATACCCTGGTGAGGGTCAGTGTGTGCATGTGACTCCCCCAACGGGGGAAGGAGTGGTGTGTGTGTGTGTGTGTGTGTGTGCGTGTGCATAAAATTAGCTGCTTTGCAGCAGCTTGTCATGAGGAAAGAAGCAGGTTCACTAGTTTGGTGAGAGACAGAATAAAAACGTTAACCATTTATTTACAGACAAACAGTAAGGCATTTAATCTAAGTCCCCCTAACTTACAGGAACTATGCCACTGAACGTTCATTAACACTCCAAACTCAACAGGCACTCCATTAAGTCTCCCCAGGTTACACAACTACAAAACTAAACATTCAACAGATACTTAGCTAAGCGTGTGTGTGGGCCTTTCAGTATCTGTAGCATGCGTCCAAATCAAATTTAACTATTGCCCACCCATACATGGATACCGCCTCTGGGACAAAGGTGCAGAATGTGCCCAGTCACATTCAAAATAGAAAGCAAAAACACCTAACACAAAAACAAAGCCCCACCAGTGTCTCTCACACCTACCCTGAGGCACCCAGGACCAGATACCACACATATACACATGTCCCGCTAACTGATGGTATGGTTCACTCCAATCCAGCCTGTCATTCCCCCAATCGAACACTAGAGGGCAGCACCAATGGGAGGCCAGCCCACAACCGAGCACGCATGCCTCCGGCACCTCCCCACCTGGACCACAGCAGCAGGCGAGCCCGCGGCTTGAGGCCTAGCTCTTGCTACAACAGAGGCCGCGCAGCTCCCACGCCGCCCGCCTCACCACCAAGCACGGGAAACGGACCCGCAGCACCTTACACTACTGATGTCCGACAGGGTCTTGCGATCTTCAGCACTGCTCGCAACCTCAGTGAGCCCCCAGAGACAAAGGAAAGCCCTCCAGTCTCTCTCAGCTGCCCTGAGGGGCCCAGGACCGGACACCGGTACCGCGGCACACAAGGCAAGCCATAGAAAAGAGCTGCTGCATCCCATTGATAGGGCAGTCGATGCCAGGCACGGCAGGAGCAGCTTTCGACCGACAAAGTAGGCTGACCCTTCATGTTGCACAGTCAAAGAGAGCAAAGTGATTAATCTAGCACAAGTTACAGAAAATAAGTAGCACAAAGAAAAAGAGTAACAGGGCATTAATGAATGAGGAATAATGGCTCACGGACTCCAAAAGGTGAGCAGTTGCAAACACCACTAATAATCCAATTCGTTTTCCTAATGCAACGCTAAGGTGACGGGGTGGGGATGCATCGCCACCAAAGGCGCTCCTTCCCTCTGCTGGCCTGCCAGTCACCCTTGGGCAAAGTGTAGCACCTGCTTAGCCCCCCAGCCATGGGGGTAGGTGGTGGCTGGTCGTATAAGCAGCCGGTGCACATCCCAAGTCCTGGTTAAGCAACCGCTGGCGCCAAGCAGACAATCTCTGATGAGCTTTGATAACGACTGGTGAGGTGGGGCGAGGCGGGGGTCGCCCATCTTGTGAAGACACTGCCCCCAGAAGGCAGCGATGACAAACCACTTCTGTAGAAGTTATTTGACGAGAACAATCGTGGTCATGGAAAGACCATGGTCGCCCACGTCGTACGACACGGGACATAATGAATTACAACAGAGCCCCAAATACACTCTCAACCACCTTCTTGCCCCTTGTGTAGCAAATCCTGCGACAGACTCATCAACCAAACCAAAGCCCAAAGGCGTGGAGTGGAAGACAGTCATCCCTGGCCCCAGGGAAGTGCCAGAGGAAGACAAGAAGCTGATGTATTTAAGGGATGGGGTGGGATTTTAAATTGGAGAGTGAGTGTATTTTACACTTCATAAAGCACAGTCAGAGGATGACTGGAAACTCCCTACGTCATGTACCATGGGCAAGATGGAGGAAGGGGCTGGGTTATGATTACAGAGGGATTTAAAGAAATAAAGGCACAATCATCAATGGTGGTGTGATGACGTCTTGGCCGGGAGGAGGAAGAAGGGAGAACACGGAGTATCTGGAAACGGCGCTGGGAATTAGCGAAAAGACAGACCCTGCCCGTGCGCGGTGCTCCGACCAAAGCAGATCCGAATGCAAACCGTCTGATTATTACGGTGCCTATAAAAATAATTCAGCTCCACCTGCAAGTTTACATTTTTTATTGTTTTACAACATTGAATCAATGCAGATTTAATTTTGACTTTTTTTGACACTGGTCAACGGAAAAAGGCTCTTTCGTGTCAAAGTGAAAACAGATGTCGACAAGGATCTTATTAACATAAATAGTCTCAATATCTTGAGACATGAATGGGGGAGGGGCAGAGTCAGACTGTAGGGATTGAGTGAGGAGTGAATGTCCGGTCCTGGGCCCCTCAGGGTGGGTAACAGAGACAGGAGGGCTTTCCTTTGTCTCTGGGGGCTCACTGAGGTTGCGAGCAGTGCTGAAGATCGCAAGACCCTGTCGGACATCAGTAGTGTAAGGTGCCGCGGGTCCGTTTCCCGTGCTTGGTGGTGAGACGGGCGGCGTGGGAGCTGCGCGGCCTCTGTTGTAACAAGAGCTAGGCCTCAAGCCGCGGGCTTGCCTGCTGCTGTGGTCCAGGTGAGGAGGCGCCGGAGACATTGTAGCACGGCATTTGAGCTCGGTTGGGGTCTGACCTCTGCCACTGGTGCTGCCCTCCAGTGTTTAGCGACTTTCTTTCGGGGGGGGGGGGGGTAGGAGGCTGGAGAGACAGGTCAGACGCACACACAGACCAGGGGGAGAGAGACAGGGCAGACACACAGACTGCCGAGGCAGCGGGCGGCGCTGCGAACTGGCCGGTTACCTCGAGGCCCCAGTGTCGGCCGAGGCACGACCTCCAGGGGCCGGGGTCCCTGGCTCCCCTGCTGCATCTGGACCATCTCCTGCTGTTTCCGCTCGTGCTCCAGCATCGCTGCCGCCTGACGGGAGAGAGAGACAGAGGAGACGGGTCAGTGGTTAGGAGGCCCGTGGCTCAGCCGCCTGCACGAGCACTCAAGCATGCAACTGAACCGCCATCGTCCCCACCCCCCCCCCCCCCGTTTTACCCCTTCCGCCACCACCACCCCAATTTACAGGCACCATTCAGGGGCACCTCGTACCTCCACACAAGTGCACCTAACTCGTGACCCTTGCAGGAAGAACAGCAGACAAGGAAACAAACTCACACAGTCAGACCTGCGTGCAAACTTGTGCACGAACACAAACGCGTGCGCACACACCCACGCACGCCCTCTCAAGCCTCCCTCGAGGCATCGCCCTGCTGCCCAAACCAGGCCCGCGGATACGCCGAGCTCTCGGGCCGCCACCGCCAGACGGATCGTTTTACCCGCTTCTGTTGCTGAAGCAGCTCCTGATCGTCAAATATCCGCTCGCCGCCCTGGAAGGAGGAGCAGGTCACGAGGTCAAATGTGGCCTCCTTGACGCCGTGTGCTGCTGCGTTTTACCCGGAGCGGCGCCCTCGTCTGCCGTGAGTTTAGTCACAGAGTGCGGACAGGTCGGACAGCCCCCTGGGTAAAGCGGAACTCAGGAAAACTTTATTCCCGAGCTACCAGGATAGAGATCAGGAATACCACCAGGTTCGTCACCACAGGCCCGCCCCCCCTAACCCCCAAAAGCGCCATTAGCTGAAGGATAACTGAACCCACTAACAGGACCACCTGTCAGAGCCCCCTACCCTCACAGGGGCACTCACGGCGCCATCTGAAGGACCACCAGGCACGAGGAATACCAGGAAAGGTGGACACACAAGACAGAGCTTCCCGAAAGAGGGAAGAGCCGGACACAGAGCAGATACAGTGAACAGCTACAGAGCCGGCAGACCAACAATGGGTGGTTCCTACAGCAGGGGGGACTGTTTAATTCTTCAATTAGAACGCCTAATCGTGACTCTCTATGCAGTTTAACAATTTAGCTGCTCGTATTTTAAGCAGTTATATGCAAGGAACTGCACCCCGCGTCGAGCACCACTTCCTAGAGGTCACAGTATGTATTTGTAGTTGTTCAGTGTGTCACCTTGCTCTGCCTCAATGAACTGTGTAATGATGTGATCTGTACAAACAAGACAGACAAGGTTGTATCGCAGTACATGTGACCATAATCGACCTATTCAAGTCAAGTTGTTATACACATGTAACTGCTTAGTGTGCCCCCTAGTGGTCACAGTATGTAAATACAGTTCAGTGTGCCCCCTAGTGGTCACAGTATGTAAATGCAGTTCCATGTGCCCCTAGTGGTCACAGTATGTAAATACAGTTCAGTGTGCCCCCTAGTGGTCACAGTATGTAAATGCAGTTCAGTGTCTCCGCCCCCCCCCCCACCCCCAAGTGCCTATACTAGTACGACTTGGATCTTTACTTGCTACTGTGTTAATTGTATAACTACTTCCAAATTAGTTACAAATTTGAAATCAATTTTCCATAACTATGGAGATAAAATATCTAACCTTGAGGCACCGTGCCATCTTAGCTCTCTCTCTCTCTCTCTGCCTGGTCGACCTCTATCACCGTTCATTTCGATTTCTAGTTGCTCTAACAATGCTTAAAAAGAGAGACCGGGAGGCAGAAGATGATGTGTGCCTGTGTAAGCACCTTGGGTTAAAATAGCAGAATCACACGGCCGTCACTTCGGAATTCCGAGGTCCACATCCCGCTGCCAAATCGAATTCCGAACCCTCCCGCAAGTACCCGCCCCAAGCCCGGTTACCTGCTTGGCTCGCTCCTCCTGCTGGATCAGTATGGCAGCCTGCTGCTGCGCCAGCTTCAGTCGCTCCTCCTCGGAGAGGGCAGAGGGGTCCACCGGGGACATGTGGATGCGGGGGCCCATCCCCGGCGGCACCACCCCCATGGGGAAGCCCATCTGCAGGCCCTGAGGGGGGTGGGGTATGCGGGACATCCCCAACGGTCGCGGGGGCATCTGCATCCCAGCCATCTGGAGAGGGGGGGGGGGAGGAGAGACAAAAAAAAGGCACCCGAGATTTACCAAAATGTAGCCTGAGTTAGAAAGCATGCCTTTGTGAGGAGAGGCAGCGTGAGCAAAGACTTCCAACTTTAAAGACACTGAAACAGGCCCTTTGGCCCATCGAGTTCATGCCAAACCATTTAGACTGCCCACGCCCACCGGCCTGCACCCCATACCCCGACCATCCACATACCTACCCAAACCTCCTCTCAACATCGAAATAGAGTTCACAAGTACCACTTGTGCTGGCAGCTCGTCCCGCACTCTCACCGCCCTCCGAGTGATGAGGCTTCCCCTCATGCTCCCCTTAAACTTTTCACCTTTCACCCTAAACCCACAAAATGGCGTTACTCTGCGCGATTTTGTCTGGGGCGGACTGGTTCTGCGCCCTGCAGCCAACGAACAACACCGTGCTAGACTGAACGGAGCATTTCTGGACCAGTTTGATGACTTTGTGGTTTGATTTTTTTTACATTGGGTTTTTCATGCTTTCTTGCCGTTTGCGCTATATTTTAATTTTCCTGCGTGTTGGGGGGGAGGGGTTGATGTTTCTCCTTAAACGGGCTCCATAGTTTTCTGTGTTTCTGGGCTGTCCGTGGGGAAAATGAACGTCAGGGTTGAATCTTTGATCTCAACGATTTTGAGATGTACCGGCACAACCCGATGCAGCACAGCCTGGTGCGGCAGTGGCACCGCAGAAAAAACTGCGGAGTCGCGGACGTAAACCGGCCTCGCCTCCGCGGACTCCTGAGAGTCGACAGAATCAGGAAGCCACCTCACCCTCGAGGTTCTCCCCTCCTCCATCAGGCTTAAAAACACACACCAGTCGGCTCAAGAACAGCTTCCATCCCACTGTTAGCGGGCTCCTCAACGACCAAAAAATGAGGACTCGATCTCTCGGCCCAGGTTACTTTTGTACCTTATTATCTACCTGCACTGCACTTCCTCTGCATCTGTAACTGTATTCTGCACTCTGCTTTGCAGCAAGGGTCCCCGATCTCGGCTCCTCGGGTCCATGGCGTAAAAGAGGTCGAGGAGAGACTACAGATCTGATAGTTTATAAGATCACGAGAGGTATAGATGGGAGTTTCTTCTCCCCAGAGTTGAAATGTCTAATACCACAGGGCATGCATTGAAGATGAGACGGGGTAGGTTCGAAGGAGGGTGTGGGGGGCAATTTTTTTTTTAATTCAAAGCATGGTGGATGCCTGGAATTTGCTGCCTGGTATGGAGGTGGAGGCAAATACATTAGAGGCTTTTAAGTGATGCTCAGATTGGCAGGTGGACGTGAGGAAGATGGGGGGACGCGGACGTGAGGAAGATGGGGGGACACGGACGTGAGGAAGATGGGGGGACACGGACGTGAGGAAGATGGGGGGACACGGACGTGAGGAAGATGGGGGGGACACGGACGTGAGGAAGATGGGGACACGGGTGTGAAGAAGATGAGGGCACGGACGTGAAGAAGATGAGGACATGGATGTGAGAAAGATGGAGGGATATGGACTTGGTGTAGGTGGTGGGGTATTAGTTTACAAGAACATAAGAAATAGGAGCAGGAGTCGGCCGTCTGGCCCATCGAGCCTGCCCCGCCATTCAATAAGATCATGGCTGATCTATCTGCAAACTCAGATCCATCTACCTGCCTTTTCCCCATAACCCTTAATTCCCCTACTACGTAAAAATCTATCTAACTGTACCTTAAATATATTTAGAGAAGAAGCCTCAACTGCTTCCCTGGGCAGAGAATTCCACAGATTCACCACTCTCTGGGAAAAACAGTTTCTCCTCATGCCAAATTATCTGGCATAGAAACCCTTATTTCTAACTCATCAACAAACCGAGCCAAAGATGCATAATGTCATATTACATAATAACAAAATATTAAACAATCATCTCGAGGCACAAGATGAGCTAATGAATCCAGATATTATATTCAGATCCCATTTAGTCCTCATTTTTTTCACTCAAATATTATATCAATATTACACTTCCTTTGATAATTCAATTATCCTTTTTCCAGAAACAGATGTACCTGCACCAGCATGAAGATTTTCTCAAAAGTATTCTCAAATAAGGAAGATCTCTGGTCAAGTAACAAGTCTACAGGTATCATTATTTCATAGTAGACAAATAGCAGTTGTCCTGGTGTTTGATCAGGCAAGAATTAATTCCAGCCACGAACTGATCAAAGCACTGATCACAGTAGCTGACAGAAATTGTCAGATTGTAGCTCACCCTGCTCTCCTTGAGCAATGATGTAATTGACACCCTTGGGAACCTCTTACTGCAGCAACGAGACCCCGAAAAAGTCAGGAACACTCCAGCAAGCTGGCCTGCTTAAGTTTTCAAGACCCTGCCAGGCACACAATTGAGAACTGATGCCTTGAGAAGTTCACCCTCTCGAAGGACGATCTGACGCCATCCTTCGAGGCAAAGTGCGCGTTGTAAGCATTGAGATCGCTGAGGAGTGAAACGTAGTTTTTCAGGCTTTTCTAGCCGGCTCAGCACAACAATGTGGGCCGAGTGGCCTGTTCCTGTGCTGTCCTGTATGCTCTCTATGGAGGACAAAGTGGCAAAAGCTTTCTTTACGACCTCACCTGCCTGTACCGCCACCGTCAATGAATGATGGACCTGTTTTCTCGGATCCCCTTGTTCTACCACACTCCGCAATGCCCGACCGCTCACGGCGCAGGACCGGCCGAAGTGCAGCACCTCGCCTGCGCGGAGTCCAGCTTCATCTGTCACACCCACGTCCAGACGTACGTCAAGTGGCGTCGTGGTTTGCGCCAGGTCAGATCGGCGAGGGCTGTGCTGGGCGGGCGCACAAGCGTCGTCACGCTTCCGGCGCCGACCGAGCAACGCCGTCAACCCGCCTACCCTCAACCCGAACATCGGAACACCTGGACGATAGATACCCAGGCAGACACGGGGAGAACGTGCAAACACCTTACCGACAGCAGCGGGAACGTCACCCTGATCTGTGATCGCTGGTGTTGTGAAATGCATTCACTGCTACTGAGAGGGATCCAAGTAGCTAGGATACAGGGGGTGGGAAGAGTGGCCTGTCGGAGTAGCATAAACCCGCCACAATCTCCATTGTCATAATAAGGAAGGTGACAGTCTCTTTTTAGGGAACTCTCTGGTAACTTGGGCTCTGCTTTGTCCCAGAGGCCCGTTTCTCTTCCCGACATCAGGCGTTCTCCCCCCACTCCGCCAGCTCAGCTCACCTGCCCGGGCATCGACGACATCGGGTGCCCCTTGTCCAACTCATCTTTACGCACGGGACGGCTCAGGATGGTTCCCGTCTGCAACACAGAATCAGAAACAGGTTTAGTATCACCAGCAGGCGTCGTTAAACTTGCAGCAACAGTACATAATAATAGAGGAAAAAAACGATTTAAAGTATATATATTATAAGTAGCTCAATAAATGAAAAAACAGAAATAAAAAAGTAGTAAGGTAGTGTTCATGGGTTCAATGTCCGTTCAGAAATCGGATGGTAGAGGGGAAGAAGCTGTTCCTGAATCGTTGAGTGTGTGTCTTCAGGCTCCTGTACCTCCTCCCTGATGGCAGAGGGGAAGAAGCTGTTCCTGAATCATTGAGTGTGTGTCTTCAGGCTCCTGTACCCCCTCCCTGATGGCAGAGGGGAAGAAGCTGTTCCTGAATCGCTGAGTGTGTGTCTTCAGGCTCCTGTACCTCCTCCCTGATGGCAGAGGGGAAGAAGCTGTTCCTGAATCGTTGAGTGTGTGTCTTCAGGCTCCTGTACCTCCTCCCTGATGGCAGAGGGGAAGAAGCTGTTCCTGAATCGCTGAGTGTGTGTCTTCAGGCTCCTGTACCTCCTCCCTGATGGTAGAGGGGAAGAAGCTGTTCCTGAATCGTTGAGTGTGTGTCTTCGGGCTCCTGTACCCCCTCCCTGATGGCAGAGGGGAAGAAGCTGTTCCTGAATCGTTGAGTGTGTGTCTTCGGGCTCCTGTACCCCCTCCCTGATGGCAGAGGGGAAGAAGCTGTTCCTGAATCGTTGAGTGTGTGTCTTCGGGCTCCTGTACCCCCTCCCTGATGGCAGAGGGGAAGAAGCTGTTCCTGAATCGTTGAGTGTGTGTCTTCGGGCTCCTGTACCTCCTCCCTGATGGTAACAATGAGAAGAGGGACATCCCGAGTGATGTGGATCCTTAACGATGAATCCTTGAAGATAGCCTGGATCACATGGAGGGTCATGTCCATGATGGAGCTGACTTGAGTTTACAACTCCGCAACTCTTTTTCCCTGATCCTGTTCAGTAGCGCCCCCCACCCACTCCGCCAATAGCAGGGAGTGATGCAGCTAAAGGTGCTCACTGCCTGCCGGAGACCTAGGGAATTCTACTGGCCGTAACCATGACAGGGCAGAGGGCCAGCACCTCCCTCAAACTGAACTCACATTAAGCAGCCCAGCGAGTGAACAGTGACTGGAGCAACACTGACCACAAGTGGTGAGACCCAGGTTGGGGGTCGTGCGAGATTAACAGGGGAGGTCCCGATCATCGGGTACAAGAGCAGAATTAGGCCGTTTGGCCCATCAAGTCTGCTCTGCCATTTCATCACGGTTGATCTATTTTCCCTCTCAGCCCCGATCTCCTGCCTTCTCCCCGTATCCGTCCACGCCCTGACTAATCAAGCTCTGCCTTAAATATACCCAATGACTTGCCCGTGGGGGAAAGAAGTTTCACAAATTCACCACTGTGTGGCTAAGGAAATTCCTCTTCATCTCTGTTCTACATGGACACCCCTCTATTCTGAGGCTGTGCCCTGTGATCTTACACTTCCCCCACCAAAGGAAACCCAATCGTCACACCCACTCTATCGAGGCCTTTCGCCGGTCAAAAAGTTTCAACGAGCACCCCACTCTTCTGAATTCCAGTGAATACAAACCGAGAGCCATCGAACGCTCCTTGTATGCTAGCCTTTCAATCCCAGCATTATTCTCTCGAACCCCCTACAAACCCTCTCCATGCCAGCACATCCTGGATGAACGGTCTTGTCCGCAAACGTCGACTGTTTATTCCTCTCCATAGATCATATATGTCAAATCCGGCCCGCGGTGGAATTATCTTTGGCCCGCGAGATAATATCTAATTACTATTAAAGCTGGCCGCAGTAATCAAAGCGCCTATGGCGTATGATATGGCTAATGCTGAGTTTATTCAGGGTTTTTAGTGTTTATTCGGCAGTCTTCTTCATAAGAAACGGAATTTGTGAAGTGAAACACTTTGTATTTATAGCAGAGACCGAGACACATGAGAGCAGGCTGAAAAAATGGAGGCAACGAAAGATGCGTTCGCACGCGTCCGACTGATCCGGCCCGCATGAAGCTGCATTTTGCCCAATCCGGCCCGTGACCTAAAAGGAGTTTGACACCCCTGCCATAGATGCTGCCTGACCTGCCGAGCTCCTCCAGCGTCCTGTGTGCGTTACTACCCTCTCTGTGTGATGCTGTAGACCAGTACAGGCCCTTTGGCCCACAATGATGTACTGACCCTGTAACCTACTCCTGGGCCAATTTAACCCTCCCCACCCATGCACCTGAATAAAAACCTCTTAAATATCCCTGACCACCACACCCTGGCACCCTGAAGTCCCCCTACTTTCCTCCTACCTCCTTAAAATTATGCCCCCTCATATTAGCCACTTCCTCCCTTGGATTTTAAAAAAGCCTCAGGCTGTACACTCCATCCATTTTGTGCACCTCTAACAGGACACTGCCTATCCCCTCTCCTATCTCGCTCAAACTCTCCTCACAAGACGTGCTCTCTAACCCAGGCAGCATCCTGGCAAATCACCTGCCGGGAGCTTCCACATCCTTCCTTTCCAGCGACTACGGCTGACCCAGAATAGTCGAAGTTGCAGGCATAAAATGCTGGAGGAACGCGTCTACGGAGGGGGCCTCGAAGCCGACGTTTCTGGACGAGACTGGATTCCTCTCCATCGACGCTGCCCGACCTGCCGAGCTCCTCCGGCACTTTGGGTGCCTTGCTCTGGATTTCCAGCGTCTACAGAACCTCTCGTGTTTACTACTCCAGGGTTTTGGAGAGCTGTAACATTACTTTGCAGCTCTGGAACACCATCCCCCAACTAACGAAGGACAACACCCCGCATAACTTCTTAACCACCTATCAACTTGCGTGGCAACTTTGAGAGATCGATGTGGAACCGGAGATCTCCCCATTCCTCCAGACTGTTATGAATTGTCCCATTAGCCCCGTATTCTGCCTTCAAGTTCGACCTTTGAAAACCTTATACTTCCCCAGATCAAACATCATCTGCCACTTCTCAGGCCAGCTCGGCCCCGTTCCACAACTCTACAACAGAGCACTAGAGGGCCCTAGTCTCCTAAGTGCCGTCATACATCCAAGATGCCTCTTGGGTGGCGCAGAGGTAGAACTGTCCGCGCCACGAGCACACAGGAGAGTCGAAAGCCAGCGGCAGCGACCGAGGAGGCACTCACCTGCAAACTGTACTTCTTCAAGCGCTCGATGAGCTCCTCCCGCACACCTTCCAAAGCAAAAATACAGAACGTTAGAGCTGAGGAACTGCGACTGACAGAAGCCCCGTCCCACCGAGACTTCAGCACTCAAGTTACAACGCCACTATCGGCAGTACCTTTTGGAAAGGCAGCGGTAACAGGTGACCCCCCCCCCCACCCCCCCGGGGTCAGGAAATTCACCCTTACGGAATTCACAAATCACCATCCAATCAGCCAACACGTAGATTTCTCTCCTGGAGCTTCAAGCCCATCACAGATTTACGGGAAGGACGTGAAAGCTGGAGAGAGGCGATTCACCAGGATGCTGCCTGGATCAGAGAGCACGTCTTACGAGCAGAGGTTGAGTGAGCTGGGGCTTTTCTCTCTGGAGCGAAGGAGGACAAGAGATAGAGGTGTACAAGACGATAAGGGGCATAGATAAAAGTGGCAACCAGAACCTTTACCCCCCCAGGGTGGCAATGCCTAATACAAGAGGACCTACTGGACTGTATCCACCACCTTCTGCTGCTGGGCATCGGTGTTTCCATACCGGGCCGTGACACAACCAGTTCAGATACCCTCCAGGGTGCACCTCGAAGTTCTTGGCGACTTTCCAGAACTAGGCAAACTACCAAGACGGTGGAAGTGCGGTTGTAGAGAGAAGCTTCGGGGGATTATCAAAGGCTTTTTGTTTTGGTGAGTGGGAGGTGTTGCCAGGGATGGCAGTAGGGGGAGATACAGTCGGCCCTCCTTATCCTCGGATTGGGAAAGCCCGGAAGTTCTCTCTCCAGCACTCGTTGGTCGAGCATGTCCAGGCTATTTTTTCTTGTCATTATTCCCTAAGCAATACAGTATAACAACTATTCACACAGCGTTTACATTGTATTAGGTATTATAAGTAATCTACAAAATGACTTAAAAGTACGACAGTCCCCGGGTAATTAATGAGTTCCATTCCTGAGTCCGTCTTTAAGTCGAATTTGAAGTCGGAACAGGTACATCCGGTATTATTTAGCGTCAGTTAGTCAAACATTTGTCTTAGTATAACCATGTAACAATCACAGCACGGAAACAGGCCATCTCAGCCCTCCTAGTCCGTGCCGAGCTCTTAATCTCACCTAGTCCCACCTACCCGCACTCAGCCCATAACCCTCCACTCCTTTCCTGTCCATATACCTATCCAATTTTACCTTAAATGACACAACTGAACTGGCCTCTACTACTTCTACAGGAAGCTCATTCCATACAGCTATCACTCTCAGAGTAAAGAAATACCCCCTCGTGTTTCCCTTAAACTTCTGCCCCCTAACTCTCAAATCATGTCCTCTCGTTTGAATCTCCCCTACTCTCAATGGAAACAGCCTATTCACGTCAACTCTATCTATCCCTCTCAAAATTTTAAATACCTCGACCAAATCCCCCCTCAACCTTCTACGCTCCAATGAATAGAGACCTAACTTGTTCAACCTTTCTCTGTAACTTAAGTGCTGAAACCCAGGTAACATCCTAGTATATAGTATACATTTTACCTTTCTATGTATATAAAGCACTGAAAAAACATACGTATTTCAATAATTAAACCACTACATTGTTTAGTAATAATTGTAGCTTTCATCGGGGCAGGGCCTTTCGTATTATCCGTTAAAATTGTTCCGATCGTTGACCGACTGTAGCCTAACGCTTTTCCAATGACCGATGGCGTTTCACCGCTTGCCGATCGCTTTATTACTTCCACCTTATTTTCAATCGTGATCGTGATTATTTTCGTGAACAGAAACTGCGGATTCAGAGCTGCGCTGCCGGGTCCCAATGACCACCGCACTGAGACAGGTTAAATAAGGGACTTGAGCATCCGCTTTTTTTGGTATCCGCAGGAGGTCTCGGAACCAATCCCCCGCGGATAAGGAGGGCCGGCTGTACATTAGGGACATTTCACAGACTCTCAGATAGTTCAAAGTAACATCACCATATAAGCCCCAAGGGTCATTTTCGTCAAGATTCAAGATTGCTTGATGTCATTGCCAGTATACAAGTGTAAAGGAGAATTAAATAATTGTTACTCCGGATCCGACGCAGTGAAAAAAACGTCCGCAAGATAAAGAACACAGTAATGAAAAAAACAGTAAATATAAATACACAAGATAGCTGATGGCTTATTGATTGCCTGCCCGTAAAGTTACGCTAGGCACAGGAGCGTCTGTACACAAGGCAGAAGTAACCAACCTGGGGTGCACAGACCGCTCGGTTAATTATTGGGGTCCTCAGCATAAAATGGAGTGGGAAGCCCTGGCATAGGAGGACTTTGACAGAAAATGACAAGATAGTGGTAGACGGTGGGTTAGTGCAGGGAGGCGTTACTACTGGGGAAAAGTAACTTTTTTAAGTTGAGCCTGGTGGTCCTGGCGTGGATGCTACGTAGCCCCCTCCCTGATAGACACACGGATGAAAGAAGGGTGGAGGGTTATGGGGCAGGGGAGCGTCAGGTCGGTCTTAGAGTAGGTTAAAGTGACTGCGCAGAGTCGTGAAGCAAAGAGTGCAACCACATCACGGGCCGGAGAACCTGTACTGAATTGTTCTATGTTCTACACTGGGCACCCTCTCCCGCTCTCTCTCTCTCTCTAGGACAGGGCCTCCCAAAATTTTTATCCCATGGATCCCTACTGTTAATCAAGGTACCTGTGGACCCCAGGTTGGAAACCCCTTCTCTGGGATCTCAAAGCATCCACACATCAGATTCAGCCCAGTCCATCATGGGTAACATCTACACGAAACACTGTCGAAGGAAAGCAGCATCCATCATCAGGCAAAACACGAGGAAATCTGCAGATGCTGGAAATGCAAGCAACGCACACAAAATGCTGGTGGAACGCAGCAGGCCGGGCAGCGTCAGTAGGGAGAAGCGCTGTCGACGTTTCAGGCCAAGACCTGACGGAGGGTCTCTGCCCGAAACGTCGACAGCGCTTCTCCCTACAGACACTGCCCGGCCTGCGGTGTTCCACCAGCATTTTGTGTGTGTTGCATCCATCACCAGAGATCCCCACCACCCAGGCCGTGCTCTCTTCCCACTGCTACCATCAGGTAGAAGGTACAAGAGCCTGAGGACTCACACCACCAGGTTACTACCCCTCGACCATCAGGGAGGTGGTACAGGAGCCTCAGGACTCGCACCACCAGATTCAGGAACAGTTACTACCCCTCAACCATCAGGAAGGAGGTACAGGAGCCTCCGGACTCGCACCACCAGGGTCAGGAACAGTTACTACCCCTCAACCATCAGGAAGGAGGTACAGGAGCCTCCGGACTCGCACCACCAGGGTCAGGAACAGTTACTACCCCTCAACCATCAGGAAGGAGGTACAGGAGCCTCCGGACTCGCACCACCAGGGTCAGGAACAGTTACTACCCCTCAACCATCAGGAAGGAGGTACAGGAGCCTCAGGACTCGCACCACCAGGTTCAGGAACAGTTATCACCCCTCAACCATCAGGAAGGGGGTACAGGAGCCTCAGGTCCCACACCACCAGGATCAGGAACAGTTACCACCCCTCAACCATCAGGCTCCTGAACAAAAGGGGATAACTCATCCATTGAGATGCTCCCACAACCAGTGATCTCACATTAAGGACTCGTTATCTCACGTTCTCATTATTTATTGCTGTTTATTTATATTTGCATTTGCACAGTTTGTTGTCTTCTGCCCTCTGGTTGATCTTTCACTGATCCCGTCATAGTTACCGAGGCAGGACTGCAAATCCACAGCGGTCCTGTTGAAAATGCTCACTAGTTTTGAGTGGATTGAACAGCCTCATCACTGCAGGGAAAAACCCCGGAGACATTGCCACAATTACACAGGGACCCCGGGTTACAGACGGCCACACAGCTTGGTACACGCGCCACGTAAATCCTTTGATTAGCTATCGCGGTCGGCGAGCCAGACAGAGAGGCAGCTTTTAACGGCAACTAAAAATATCCTCATACGTATGGTCACGTCACATCCTGAGGCTGTGAAAAACCTGCCTCGTTTCAGCTTGGTCTTGACATAAGTGCAGAAGAGATCCAGCAGACGCTGGGAATCCAGAGCAACGCACACAAAATGTTGGAGGAACTCAGCAGGTCGGGCAGCATCTATGGAGAGGGATAAACAGTTGACGTTTCGGGCCGAGACCCTCGAAAGGAAGAGGGCCGAAACCAGAATAAGAAGGTGGGTAGAGAACAAGCTGGAAGTGATTGGTGGAAACGGTAAAGGGTTGAAGGAGGACTCTGATAGGAAAGGACAGTGGACAGGGAGACATGAGGGGCACCAGAAGTAGGCAAGGAAAAGAGGGGGGTGAGAGGGTAATTAAAAATGAGTGGGGGGGGGAGGAAAGATTACTGGTTAGAGAAATCAATGCTTACGCCAACAGGTTGGGGACCACCGAGACAGGAGGAGACGACGCTCCCCAAACTGGAGTTTGGTTTCATTGTAGCAGCAGAGACGATGACGACAGAATGAGAATGGGCGGCCACCGGGAGATGACGCTTCAGCGGCGAGCGGGACGAGGGTGTGGAAACAGAAGCAACGAACTGAGCCGCAACACGGCCAGGTATAAAGGCCATTCGGCCCATCAATTGGCGACGCAGCTGCAGGAATCAAGAGAGAGAGAGGAGCCCGGAAGAAGCAAGCACATGAAGCAGCTTCTGCGGGAGGGGGGAGGGAATTTTCCACATTCCGGATTTGGTATGACCACCCTTAAAACATTCAGCGTGGCCTGCTGAGTGCTTCCACGTTCTCGATGTTCATTCTACTATTCATTGGCGCAGGCAGTCGGGATTCCCCCCCCCCCCACCGACAGTATACAGAACATTCTGGAACGTACGCTCACTAAACACTGGCCCGTCTCTTGCCCCCAGCCTCAACATCCCGACATTTTAATCTGGCGCAGCGCTTAAATCGGCCAAACCACTCAAAGTTTGGCCATTTGGGCCGGGTTGAAAATCTGGCTTGGGTGTCAGGGCCGGAACTGGCCTGTAACTAACGGGCTCCCAGTTCAGCTGTGACGGACTACTTTGCACAATTTGGATTTTTTCCTCCGCAGTGGGAGTTTGACGGTCTTTTCTAATGAGTTCTTTTGGGTTTCTTTGCTTGTGACTGACTAAAGAGAGGAATCTCAAAGTTGTATATAGCATACGTACTTTGAACAGTTTGTTGTACCTCTTTGCACCACATTGGGCAGCAGTTTTTGCCAATTTTAGCACTCTTTTTTTTACAACGCAGAGAAAGCGCCCAACCCTCAACCCAGGGAAAGCAGACAAGGAGCCAGCCGGATTCGAACCCGGGACCACTCGGTTTGGAGTCTGGTGCACCGGCCGGCTACTCCAAACAGTAATGCTGCGCAGCTCTATTTCACCGGTACCTGAAAGGGCAGGGGAGAGGACGCTAAATCGAAGTGACATTGAATTCGGAGCCCCGAAACAATCCTCGGACACCTAAAGTGCTGGAACTGGACTTAAACACCCTCCGAGGAATAAAGTCCTAGCTTAGAACACAGAAATCTACAGCACAATACAGACCCTTCAGCCCACAATGCTGTCCTGACCTTTTAATCCAACCCTTCGGTTCCTACATAGATCTCCATTTTTCTTTCATTCACGTGCCTAAGAGTCTCTTAAATGTCCCTAATGCATCTGTTTCTACCACCACCCCTGGCTCTCCACACGCCCACCGCTCTCTGTATCAAGAACCTGCCTCTGGCGTTCCCACCACCCTCCCCACCCCCCCAAAATTTCCTCCAATCACCTCTGCAGTGGTTATCGCGCGACGATATTACAGCTTGGGGCATCAGGGTTCAATCCCGACATCACCTGTCTTCCTACAGTCTGAGGATACGCAGGGGAGTAGGTCATTGTTAAGTGTCCTGTGGGTTAGGGTTAGGCTAGGGCTGAATCAGTTCAAAGCGCTGGAAGGGCCCCGAACTACAATCCGTACATCCGCCGATGGAGCGGCTTGCAAATTTCGAATTACGTTTTAAAAGCCTCCAGAGAAAGACTCCTTCTTGCCCGGCGCCATCCAGATCTCCGGCCAACGCAAGCAACTTCAAGTCACCACAAACTCCATCCTTCAGTGCGTGCGCTGGGAGTGAAACCGCTGGT
Source organism: Hypanus sabinus (assembly GCF_030144855.1). Lineage (NCBI taxonomy): Eukaryota > Metazoa > Chordata > Chondrichthyes > Myliobatiformes > Dasyatidae > Hypanus > Hypanus sabinus. Next base: position 32,145,314 of record NC_082736.1, read on the forward strand.
TCAAGCCCAGGCTCCCAAGTCAAGCTTTTTGTCGTTTAACGTCAAACCAGGGTGGAAAGCACAGTAGGACACGTAACACACACAATAACTTAGGGAAGCAAGAATTAAACTCCAAATGAATTACGCAGAGATAAAGTACTCGCCAAGAGGTCAACAAACTTGTCATAGGGTTTGGATACCTGCGTGCCTCAACGACCCAGAGAGCTACGCAGGCTGGAGTTAGGTCTTCAAGCTTTGGCTCTTGGTAAGGTCACCCATGCCAAACAGGTCAAAGGGTAGAGGTCAGACTGAGAGTGGTCCTCCGGTCCTCCAGGTTCGAGGGGGGACTCAGCTCAGGGCCGACAACCCTGACCGGTCAAGCAAAACTGCTACGGAAACAGCAATGAAAGATCCTCCTGCATCTGCGTGCGACGGTATTCCCGGGTGAGAGAGAGGAGAGCCAGAACGAGGAACGGGAAGACAGGGGGTGGAGAAATTGCCGGAAATGGGAGAAATCATCGTTAACGCTGCAGGTTGGAAGCTACCCAGGCGGGATATGAAGTGTTGCTCCTCTGTGGGGTCAGTACAGGAGGCCAGGGACCTCAGTGAAGAGACGGTTTGACTGAGGGATGAGGACCGATCCGGCAGAACCCCAATGTCATTCTTTAAGCTAGGTGGATGGAAGAACACACAACCAGCTCGCACGATGACTGACCAAATCAGTTGGGCAAAAGAACTTTGCGCTTCACATTCTGAATCGTTTAATCCGTTTAGCGAGACCGTGGGAGAATACTATGACCCTAAAGGGTTGGACTCAAACTCATAGGGCCAGTGAAAAGTCATGCACCCCACACCCCTATCAGTGCCCCCCCTCCACTCCAGCCCCTCTGAAATGGATAGTCCACTCCCCAATTTGCTCTGCTTCCCCTCCCACAGGGGGGAGGGCTCAATCCCCCCCCCCATGGGGGTTGTTCTTTCTAACTTGCCCGTCTGATAAGGCACAGGGGTAGTCCACACCCACCCAGTCTCATCTCCTGCCCCTCTTCCAGGGGAAGTACTCCCTCTTCCCCCCCCCCACCTGCCCGAGAGGGGCAATGCGCTCTCTCCCCACCTGCCATTCAGACGAGGCCAGTACTCTCCTCGTCCACCTTCTGCTCTTTCACCACAATCACACACGCCCCCCCCCCCACCCCACCAGCCGTCTGACAGGGGCAGTTCTATTTTCCCCAAACCTTCCCCACCCCACCATACACACACTTTTACCCCTCCTACAGGGGTCAAGTGTCCACAGCCCACTGACAGGGTCAGTGCATCACTCCAGCTCTTGCTGCACGCTACCCCTCCGACATGGGCAGTGTCCTCAACCCCCAACCCCGCCCCCCCACGACCTCTCTTGCCCTTCCAAAGCAGTAACACCGCCCCCCCCCTTCTACTCCCCCCAATTGTCACCAACATGTTAGGAAGTGACACGTTCCCTCACTCCTTACAAAACCGGTTTGTTTTTATAGCTGTTTGAAGACAACCACAGGGCAGATCGCTTCTTGGACCAGGCGCTCGCACGCCTTTCGTTTTATTTTACGCTTTCGGGGTCCCTAATGAGTTTACCGGTTGGATTGCTGTACGGATTTGTTTAGGTAAGTCATCTGCTCACTTATCGTCTTTCGAGTGCAACGAGCAGACCTCTGGGCCGAAAGCTGGACCCGGGGGCAACGCTCCCTTATCCTGTCTCTCGACCTGGCCGCCACAGGAACGCGAGCTCCAGGCTCCGGATGCCGCTAGGCCGCAAGCATAAGCATCGGCTACGGTTACGACTACTCCGGCGGTCTGGTACCTTGGGCGGGGAAGCCGATCTCGCTGAGCTTGGCCTGGAGTTCTTGGATGCTCCACGTACCCAGTTCGGGCACATCCACCCCGGGCGGCGCATCCGCCATCTCGCCTTCGCCGCTCTCTCGGAGGCAAATGTCGCCGCTGCCTCAATCAAACCTGTTTATCACGGAATCCCCGCCCCCGCGCCGCACCTATTCGCTATAATCGACCAATAAATGAACACGTCCCTGGCGCTCTCGGCCTTGATTGGCGAATACTCCATCAATCAATGACGTACACTCGGTGCGATCAGGTTTGGTTGTTCCCGCTCCGCGAGTTGTCAATCGCCAAACGCGCCAGGAAGAACTACAATTCCCAGCATGCAATGCAGCGTTTGCGAAAATTAAAATTCTTCAAACAGACCGATTTCGTGCTGTAATTAAGAATTGAAAGCTTTTTGCAGTAATTAAAAACTCTCCTATTCTTCTTTCTAAGATACGTTTGTTCCCTGAGATTTAACCTTTAACCTGCAATGGCGATGCCCATGCTGGTAATCAGAGGGCTGGATGCCTGGCTCTGCGTCTCTGAAACTCCGCAGTTGTTCTAGTTGTAAGTAACTTATTTTAACTTTACTGCGCTTTTGCTCAGCTTGTCCCCCTCCCTCTCAGTGCGGTTTAGAAGAATTTCCTCCCTTGTTGTCCCTCACATCGAGTTTCGGGTCAAATTACTCTTCTGTGGTCTCCCTGAATAAGATTAAAGTACTCGAATTGTGCCATAAGTTTATTTCGTCCAACTCTCGTTAGATTTTCGATGCTTTGGTCAGTAATCAGGTACACTGAGTGTTATTTGCCATTCAAGCTTTCCTTTTCGAACCGTACAACACAGAAACAGGCCGTTCGGCCCGTCAAGTACATGCCGACCCAGATGCCCCACTCTAGTTAGGCCCCTTTGCCACCGTTTGACCCCTAACCTTCTAAAACCGTTAATACGAGTGCTTCTGGGCGATAGTCATTTAGGGCTGCTCGCATTATTCTTCTTAGACACTGGCTTAATTGTTGCCTTTTTGAAGCAAGTGGGAAATTCAGCCCGTAGCAGTGAGAGGTTGAAAATGTCCTTGAATGCACCCACCAGCTGGTTGGCCCAAGTTTTCAGAGCCAACATCATCTTGTCTGATCCCTCCCTGTAGCTCAGTCCCTCAAATCTTGGCAACACCCTTGTCACCCCTTTCTGTGCTTTTTCCAATTTAATTACATCTCTTTTTATAGCTAATGAAACTAATTCCTTCTACCAGCACGTGGTCCGTACCCTTCCATGATCTAAATATTCATACACCTATCTGAGAATGGTTTAAACTGTTGTATCTGCCGCCTCCACCATCCCTGGGAGCCTGTTCCAGGCACTCATCACTCTCCGGTAAGAAAAAAATTGCCCCATATATCTCTTTTGAAATTGTCTCCCCCGTTCCTTGGGTGCCCAGACTTCATATTCAAAATTATGTGCCCCTCTTGAGTTAAAAGTTCAAAGTTAATTTTATTATCAGAGTAGATTCGTGTCACCATATACAAACCTGAGATTCATTTTCCTGCGGGCATACTCAGCAAATCTATAGAATAGTAACTGTAAACAGGATCAATGAAAGACCAACCAGAGTGCAGAAGACAACAAACTGTGCAAATGCAACTATAAATAAATATTAATAAATAACGAGAGCAGGAGATAAAAAGTCCCTAAAGTGAGATCGTTGGTTGTGGGAACATTTCAATGGACGGGCAAGTGAGTGTGGTTATTCCCTTTTGTTCAGGAGCCTGATGGTTGAGGGGTAGTAGCTGTTCCTGAACCTGATGGTGCGGGTTCTGAGGCTCTTGTGCCTGCTACCTAATGGCAGCAGTGAGAAGAGAGCACGGCCTGGGTGGTGGGGATCTCTGATGAGGGATGCTGCTTTCCTACAATAGCGTTTAGAAACGTAGAAACATTGAAAACCTACATCACAATACAGGCCCTTCGGCCCACAAAGTTGTGCTGAACATGTCCCTACCTTAGAAATCACTAGGCTTACCCACAGCCCTCTATTTTACTAAGCTCCATGTACCTATCCAAAAGTCTCTTAAAAGGCCCTATCGTATCCGCCTCCACCACCATTGCCGGCAGCCCATTCCACGCACTCACCACTCTCTGAGTAAAAAAATTTACCCCTGACATCTCCTCTGTACCTGCCCCCCAGCACCTTAAACCTGTGTCCTCTTGTGGCAACCATTTCATGTAGATGTGCTCAATGGTGGGGAGGGCTTTACCCGTGATGGACTGGGCCGAATCCACTACCTTCTGTAGGATGCAGCCAGTCAATCTCTCCACTACACATCTGCAGAAGTTTGTCAAAGTTTTTGGTGTCACGCTGTCTCCGAAGTCTCCTGAAGAGGCAGAGGCACTGTCGTGGTTTCTTTGCAATTGCATTTACACACACCTCTCCAAGGTCACCCCTCAGTCTCATACGTTCGAAGGAATAACGTCCTAGCTTCACACACAAAGTGCTGGAGGAGCTCAGCAGCTCAGGCAAAATCTATGGAAATGAATAAACAATCGAGATCCTTCATCGGGACTGGAAAGAGAGGGGAAGGGCACCAAAATGTTGGGGGAGGTGTAGGTGGCTAGCTAGAAGGGTGAACCTAGGTGGGTGGGAAAAGATTGCAACCAATAAACAAGAGTTCCCCAGACGACATCTTTCAGACAGCCAACCTGTTCAATTAATTCACTTCGTCCACACCATCTGCTTGTTCTTTCTGTCCCGATTGCATTCCGGAGGCTGTCGGAGCCTGTGATGTGCGGTTCGGCATCCGATCGAGTGATCTGGCACTCTGCTGTGTCCGGAGAGGGCTGAGAGCAGGAACACGAGCTGCCTCGTGGGAAGCGACTCCATTTCGAAGCTTCGAGGAAGATTGAGGCGAACGTGGAGGAGGTCAGCGGCCGCTGTCCGTGGACGCACGGCTTTTTCTGTAGATCCTGGCTATCTGGAGAAGACGACTATCAGTGTTGTATTGACAATAAAATGAACCTTTCAATATAAAGGGCCGGAGAGGAAAGAATCTGACAGAGGAGAGTGGACAACAGGAGAATGGGAAGGAGGAGGGGATCCGAGGGAAGTGATGGGCAGCTCCTATCACCTACCTTGTCCAATCAAACTTTATAACTCAGTACTTCAAGTCCTGGCAACACCGTTATAGATCTTCAGACTATGTGGATCCAGGATCGGTCTCTGCACCCGCTGAGGACCCAGCAGTGGAGAATACCTTCAGAGAACATCATACTCGCCTCGAGTGATTGCACTACCAAACAACACTAATGGTCCAATCCCTCCACATTCACTCTCACTGCGGCCAGCCTGTTCCAGGTCCTCATCACTCTCTCCCCCCCCCCCACCAAAACAAAATTACCCCGCACATCTTTGCAACTTATCCCCCCCCCCCACTCCCCACTTACCCTGAGCCCGGAGTGCATGTTCCTCTCTAATTTGCCCGCAGATCCCTCCGCCAACAAAGGATGTCCAAGCTCTCTCGAGCAACAAAAGCTGTGAGGAAGGTGGAGCCTGGCAGCGTCATCCGGGCCATCGTCCGCTCAGGCCAGGCAACCCCAGGACCCCCGCTCGGCCCTACACTTGGTCAGGTAAGCTCCCTCCCGTCGGATTGGTGGGATGGTCGGCCCCTTTTATTTTTAAATCAGAATCAGAGGCAGGTTTACTGTCACCAGCATACGTCGTGAAATTTGTTAACCTTCGCTTACGGCAATTTCTGGGATCATTCCATCTGAAGCAGGAGATATTCCTGCTTCCGCTCAGTGGATGATAGCATTTACAACTTCATTGGCCAGGAGAGCCTTGTACTTAAAGGGAAGGATTCTAGTCCACCTACTGTTATTCACTGGCGTACCTCCATTATGTCCTGTCTAAGCTTAGAGAAAATAAGAAGTCGGACATTCGATATATCCTCTAAGTCTGAGGAAACTTGGCGACCGTTTGTTCAATGTTTCCGTATGCTCTGACTTATGGCCCTTCCAGTTACCTTGTGAAGTTTTGGATTTGATCAGAAAGTTTCTCTTTGTTTTTCCTTTCACTCTCAGTTTGAGCTGCCCAGTTCTTTTTTTTCCTGGTTTTTGGGGTTTTTTTCCTGTACAGGTCAATTTATAAAAGTTTGTTTATCTTTTTTTTTCTTTTATGGATGAGGAGAATCAATTACCTTTCTCTTTACGACATACTATTAGATTAATGCCATGTTCAATCTTAATAATGTTTATTTTCCTTTTATTGATATAGATATTTGTGATAATTCTTCTCTTGTTTATATATAAACTTCTTCATTTAACTCATAAAAAGATCGATAAAGGAAATTTTTTTGACTTTGCAGCAGTACAAAGCTATACATAATATAGAGGGGGAAAAACTGAATTCCAGTACGTCTCGTTTCGGCTAGCGGCTTAATATACGGGGCCGGCCCGGCCAAACTTAAGAAATCTTGTTTGGGTGGATGCTGCGCGATGTGACCCGTTACAAATCAGTCCTGTGAAATAACAAACAGTACACAATATGCAAAGTCAAGTTTATCGTCATTTCGACCATAAACTGTCGGTACAGTACACAGTAAAAATGAAACAGCGTTCCTCCAGGACCCTGGTGTTACATGAAACAACACAAAACTACACCAGACTATGTGAGACAGCACAAGGCTGCACTAGACTATGTGAAACAACACAGAAACTACACAAGACTATGTGAGACAACACAGAAACTACACTAGACTATGTGAGACAGCACAAGGCTACACTAGACTATGTAAAACAACACAAAACTACACCAGACTATGTGAGACAGTACAAGACTACACTAGACTGCCTAAAACAACACAGAAACTACACTAGACTATGTGAGACAACACAGAAACTACACTAGACTATGTGAGACAGCACAAGACTACACTAGACTATGTGAGACAACACAGAAACTACACTAGACTATGTGAGACAGCACAAGGCTACACTAGACTATGTAAAACAACACAAAACTACACCAGACTATGTGAGACAGCACAAGACTACACTAGACTATGTGAGACAACACAGAAACTACACCAGACTATGTCAGACAGCACAAGGCTACACTAGACTACGTAAAACAACACAAAACTACACTAGACTATGTGAGACAGCACAAGACTACACTAGACTACGTAAAACAACACAAAACTACACCAGACTATGTGAGACTGCACAAGGCTACACTAGATTACGTAAAACAACACAAAACTACACTAGACTATGTGAGACAACACAGAAACTACACAAGACTATGTGAGACAGCACAAGACTACACTAGACTATGTGAGACAGCACAAGACTACACTAGACTAGACTATGTGAGACAGCACAAGACGACACTAGACTACATAAAACAACACAGAAACTACACTAGTCTATGTGAGACAGCAGAAGGCTACACTAGACTGCGTAAAACAACACAAAACTACACTAAACTATGTGAGACAGCACAAGACTACACTAGACTACATAAAACAACAAAAACTACACTAGACTATGTGAGACAGCACAAGACTACACTAGACTACATAAAACAACACAAAACTACACTAGACTATGTGAGACAGCACAAGGCTACACTAGACTGCATAAAACAACACAAAATGACACTAGGCTATGTGAGACAGCACAAGGCTACACTAGACTGCGTAAAACAACACAAAACTACACCAGACTATGTGAGACAGCACAAGACTACACTAGACTGCCTAAAACAACACAGAAACTACACCAGACTATGTCAGGCAGCACAAGGCTACACTAGACTATGTGAGAGCACAAGACTACACTAGACTACGTAAAACAACACAAAACTACACTAGACTATGTGAGACAGCACAAGACTACACTAGACTAGACTATGTGAGACAGCACAAGACTACACTAGACTACATAAAACAACAGAAACTACACCAGACTATGTGAGACAGCACAAGACTACACTAGACTATGTAAAACAACACAAAACTACACCAGACTATGTGAGACTGCACAAGACTACACTAGATTACGTAAAACAACACAAAACTACACTAGACTATGTGAGACAGCACAAGGCTACACTAGACTCCGTAAGACAACACAGAAACTACACTAGACTATGTGAGACAGCACAAGGCTACACTAGACTACATAAAACAACACAGAAACTACACTAGACTATGTGAGACAGCACAAGGCTACACTAGACTGCGTAAAACATCATAAAAACTACACTAGACTACAGACCTGCACAGGACTACTTAAAATGCACAAAACTGTGCAAGACAGTACAATAATTAATAAACAAAACAACAGGCACAGTAGAGGGCAAATTACAATGTAATAATAAATTATGTAAATGTCAGTCTGGACTCTGGGTACTGAGGAGTCTGATGCGATTAAACAATTAAGCTTTATAATTCTTTGACTATAGGGTTAGTAAAGAAAACGGGGGGATAAAAAAGAAAAGGGGCCCAGTCTTATGAAGTGTATTCATGAAGGGCCCAGTCTATTGTGCAGTGTTGGAGTTCACTGATAAACCGGTCGTCCACCATCGACCTCCTTCGGATCCTCCATCCGGCGGTCTGCCAGCTCCCTCCTTTCGCGCCTTCTCTCCTCGTCTCTCCCCGTGTTTGTGTGTGTGTGTCTGTCTGTTTGCTTGTTTGTTTTGGATTTCCAGTATGTGCATCTTTTCTCAGGCTCCTGCACCCCCTTCCTGATGGTAGCAATGAGAGGGCACATCCTGGGTGACGGGGGGTCCTTAATGAGAGATGCCACCTTCCCGAGGCATCACTCTCTGAAGATTTCCTGAATACTAATGATGCCCCCCCCCCCCCCACCATTGTGCCATCTTTTCCCACTCTCTTTCTGCCTTTTGTCCAGAGCACTGAGGGTTGAAAGCCAGACTGGTTGAATTACAAGACCCTCTGGGTCGTGACGGGTTGGAAATGGAGAGGATATTTTCTCTTCTGGAGACAGGGAATGTGAAGGTGGCGATTGGTTTAAACGTACAATCCCCGTTCTCGAGTCTGCTCATCCGGACTTTGAAGCCCCTGTATCGTCTTCTGGAAGGTAGATGAGATACAGGAGCCGGAACGCCCACACTCGATGTTTTAGGGACAGCTTCTTCCACTCCACTCCGCCATCAGCTTTCCGAACGGCTCAAGGACCCCGCCTCACTATTATTTATTGTTGGGTGGTGGGATGGAGGCTTCCGAGAGGACCACAACAGTGCCGTAGGGTTTGGAGGCTTGCGTGCCTCAGTGACCCGGAGAGCTACGTTGGCTGGAGTCAGGGCTTTATGCTTTGGCTCTTGGTAAGGTCTCCCAGGCCAAACAGGGTCAAAGGGCAGAGGTCAGACTAAGAGTGGTCCACCGGTCCTCCAGGGTCAGGGCTAACGACCCTGACTGGTCAAAACGAAACTGTTACAGAAACAGCAATGAAGGTTTCTTCTACGTCGGAGTGCGACGGTATTCCTGAGTCTCCACCCGGGACTTGCCTGACTGACGGTGGTGAAAAACCGGGCGACTGGCACGGTGAAGGAAGCTGTGAACGACACTGGAGGTGGAGGACCTTCATTGCTGCTCTCAACACCAACGGCGTAACGGGCGAAAGAAGGAGGAGGTGGGGCAGAGCTACATCTCAACCGGAGGAGGTGTGAGGTGCTCCTTCTCTCCGCCAGCCTGCAGGTCACCCTTGGGCAAGGGGTGGCCCCTGCAAAGCCTTGGGAGCAGGAAGCCATGTCAGACGAACAGCCGGTGCATACCTCAAGCCCTGGTTATGCGACCACGGACGCCAGGCAGACGATCTCCGAAGAGTCACCAGTCTTGTGAAGACAACAATAGCAAACCACTTCTGTCGAAAAAATTTGCCCAGAGCAATCAAGGTCAAAGGCCACGATCGCCTACATGGCGCGTAATGATGATGTCATACTACGCGGCGCACAACCATGATGGTTTATCGCTGCCGCCGCAAGTCTGCCGATTTCGGGGCGGTTGTCGTTGGCGGATAACCGGATTCTGACTCGGAATTGCCAGGGTGGCGAACGTGCAGCAAAGTGTAGCCCAGACCGGAGGGGACGGAAGGACGTGACTACGGCGGGTCGTCAACAGGGCGCAGCGGGAGCGCAGCGGTTGGCACGACGCTGTCACAGCTCGGGGCGTGGCGGAGTTTCGGAGTTCAGTTCCGGCGTCCTCCGTCAGAAGGTTTGTACGTCCCCTCCCCTGCGCCTGTGAGGTTTCCTCCGGGTGCTCCGGTTTCCTCCCACAGTCCAGAATCGTACCGGTCGGTAGGCTAATTGGTCACTGTAGGTTGTCACGTGATTAGGCTGGGGTTAAATCGGTAGGCCTATTCTGCCCTGTGTCTTTAAATAAGCAGTCACAAACACGAGAAAATCTTCAGGTGCTGGAGATCCAGGCAACACGCACACAAAGTGCTGGAGGAACTCAGCAGGCCGGGCAGCGTCTGTGGAAAAGAGTACGGTCTTCTCCAGTCCAGCCGAAGGGTCTCGGTCCGAAACGTCCACTGTTTCCCCTTCCCCGCAGGCGCTGCCCGGCCTGCTGAGCTCCTCCGGCGTTCTGTGTGGGTGCTGCTCAGACGGGGAGATGGAGGGCTGAGCTGAGGCAGACCACTGACCCCCACGTTGGTGTCTTGCAGCGAGGCATTCCCATCGGGCAGTTCTGCAAGGAGTTTAACGAAAGGACCAAGGAGATGAAAGAGGGGATCCCTCTGCCTGTGAGGATCTCTGTCAACGTAAGTAGAAGTGAGACGGGCGGCTTTAACGCTCGCCGTTTCTCGCCGCGTGCCTGTTGATCGCGCCGTCCGAGGGCGCGCTGGGGGGGAGGGGGGCAGCTGGCGAGTGTCGCTGCGCTTCCGGACCTCTGACTCTCTGACCCACGTCTTTGGGGCGTGGGAGGACGTCGCAGCGCCCGGGGAAAGCTCGCGCGGTTATGGGGGGGGGGGGGGGGGAGTTACCACCTGAACCTCGGTCGCGATCATCGGCGCGGCGCGAGTGCCTGGCGTTTGGCAACTGCGTGTGTGTGCGTGTGTGTGTGAAAGCCGGCGGCCGAACCCCACCCCACCCTGAACCTCCTGGATTATATTCCAGCCCGCGGGACGTCCCAGTACCCCTCCGGAGGGAGAGGCGGTGCCCGCGGGGGTCAGCTGGGGTTTAAGGCAGCTGCTTGCATCGTCGGGCGAGGGGGTTGAGATGGCGAAGGCGGGTTGGGGGAGGGAATGGGGTGTCGGTCACACTGACTCGTCTGGTTCCCCCCCCCCCCCCTCACACTGCCTGTGTTTCCAGCCTGACCGCACCTTCGAGCTGAAGATCAACAAGCCCACGGTGTCCTACTTCCTGAAGGCAGTGGCGGGTATCGAGAAGGGGGCTGGGAGGACAGGTGAGCGGAAAGCGGGTATCCGGGCAGACCTCCGAGATGGGCAGAGGCAGCGATGGGGTAACGCTGCCTGAACCCCTGGATTGGATCCCAGTCTGTAACCCACTCCCGGTCTGTTATTCTATATATAAACCCCCTGAACCCCTGGATTGGATCCCAGTCTGTAACCCACTCCCTGGGGATCTGTTATTCTATATATAAACCCCCTGAACCCCTGGATTGGATCCCAGTCTGTAACCCACTCCCTGGGGATCTGTTATTCTATATATAAACCCCCTCAACCCCTGGATTGGATCCCAGTCTGTAACCCACTCCCTGGGGATCTGTTATTCTATATATAAACCCCCTCAACCCCTGGATTGGATCCCAGTCTGTAACCCACTCCCGGGGACCTGTTATTCTATATATAAACCCCCTGAACCCCTGGATTAGATCCCAGTCTGTAACCCACTCCCGGGGATCTGTTATTCTATATATAAACCCCCTGAACCCCTGGATTGTATCCCAGTCTGTAACCCACTCCCGGGTATCTGTTATTCTATATATAAACCCCCTGAACCCCTGGATTGGATCCCAGTCTGTAACCCACTCCCGGGGATCTGTTATTCTATATATAAACCCCCTGAACCCCTGGATTGGATCCCAGTCTGTAACCCACTCCCGGTGGTCTGTTATTCTATATATAAACCCCCTGAACCCCTGGATTGGATCCCAGTCTGTAACCCACTCCCTGGGGATCTTATTCTATATATAAACCCCCTGAATCCCGGGATTAGATCCCAGATCATAACCCACTCCCTGGGGATCTGTTATTCTATATATAAACCGTAATCCCTGGATCAGATCCCAGCCTGTAACCCACTCTCTGGGGATCTGTTTTATGTATAAACCCTAATCCCTGGTTTAGATCCCAGCCTGTAACCCACTCCCTGGGGATCTGTTTTATGTATAAACCCTAATCCCTGGATCAGATCCCAGCCTGTAACCTTCTCCCAGATGTCCGTTACTGTACGTAAATCCAGGGGTCTGCGCCGCCCCAGGTCGTCTGACAGCCGTGCGTGTGTGTCCCCCGCAGGTCACGAGGTGGCGGGCATGGTGACCGTGAAGCACATTTACGAAATCGCCAAGGTGAAGTGTCAGGACGAGAGCTTCCAGCTCCAGGACATGTCGTTGAAGGACGTGTGCAAAAGCCTGATCGGGACGGCCAGGACCCTCGGCATCCAGGTGGTCCGAGAGTAAGTTCACCCCGCGGCGGGAGCGGGCTGGGCGCGGATCAGAGAGCCAGCCGCCCCCGAGGATGGCAGCGGGCCAGGCGACGTCCGCCGTGAGGGTGTTTCAGGCCATCAGGACTGTCATGTTGGCCTAAGACTGTCGGAGTGGTTGGATTTAAGAACAGGGAGGTTGCGCTCGACCCGCACAGCGCGCGGTTCCGGCCTCTTTACTCCAGGAAAGATATACGGGCTTTGCAGAGGAGGATCACCGGATTAATTTCAGAGATGGTGGGGGATAGCCTATGAGGAGACTAAACACACTGGAATTCGGGAGAGGAAGACCGTTAGACTTTGGAGCGGAATTAGGCCATTCAGCCCGGCGGCTGTGCTTCACCAAGACATCAGGGCTGATTTATTAACCCTCTCAACCCCAATCTCCTGCCTCCTCCCCGTGACCTTTGAAACCCGGGCTGAACCAGAACCCATGAACCTCCACTTTAAATATACCCTGTGGCAATGAATTCCACAGATTCCCCGCCCTCTGGCTAAAGAAATTCCTCCTCACCTCTGTCCTAAATGGACGTGTCCTCTGGTCCTAGACTCCCCCACTATAGGAAACATCCTCTCCACATCCACTCTATCTGTGTCCTCTGGTCCTAGACTCCCCCACTATAGGAAACATCCTCTCCACTTCCACTCTATCTGTGTCCTCTGGTCCTAGACTCCCCCACTATAGGAAACATCCTCTCCACATCCACTCTATCTGTGTCCTCTGGTCCTAGACTCCCCCACCATAGGAAACATCCTCTCCACATCCACTGTATCTGTGTCCTCTGGTCCTAGACTCCCCCAGTATAGGAAACATCCTCTCCACGTCCACTCTATCTGTGTCCTCTGGTCCTAGACTCCCCCACTATAGGAAACATCCTCTCCACATCCACTCTATCTGTGTCCTCTGGTCCCAGACTCCCCCCACCATAGGAAACATCCTCTCCACATCCACTCTATCTGTGTCCTCTGGTCCCAGACTCCCCCCACCATAGGAAACATCCTCTCCACATCCACTCTATCTGTGGTCCGAGACTCCCCCACCATAGGAAACATCCTCTCCACATCCACTCTATCTGTGTCCTCTGGTCCCAGACTCCCCCCACTATAGGAAACATCCTCTCCACATCCACTCTATCTGTGTCCTCTGGTCCCAGACTCCCCCCACTATAGGAAACATCCTCTCCACATCCACTCTATCTGTGTCCTCTGGTCCTAGACTCCCCCACCATAGGAAACATCCTCTCCACATCCACTCTATCTGTGTCCTCTGGTCCTAGACTCCCCCACCATAGGAAACATCCTCTCCACATCCACTCTATCTGTGGTCCGAGACTCCCCCACCATAGGAAACATCCTCTCCACATCCACTCTATCTGTGTCCTCTGGTCCCAGACTCCCCCCACTATAGGAAACATCCTCTCCACATCCACTCTATCTGTGTCCTCTGGTCCCAGACTCCCCCCACTATAGGAAACATCCTCTCCACATCCACTCTATCTGTGTCCTCTGGTCCTAGACTCCCCCACCATAGGAAACATCCTCTCCACATCCACTCTATCTGTGGTCCGAGACTCCCCCACCATAGGAAACATCCTCTCCACATCCACTCTATCTGTGTCCTCTGGTCCGAGACTCCCCCATCATAGGAAACATCCTCTCCACATCCACTCTATCTGTGTCCTCTGGTCCTAGACTCCCCCACTATAGGAAACATCCTCTCCACACCCACTCTATTGAGGCCTTTCAGTATTCAATAGGTTTCAATGAGGACCCCCCCCCCTCCATTCTTCTGAACTCCAGTGAGTCCATGCCCAGAGCTGTCAAACGCTCCTCAAGCCTTAACCCTTTCTTTCCTGGGATTGTTCTCGAGAATCTCCTCCGGACAGCAATGTCAACACGTCCCTTGTTAGATAACTGGACCCAAGACTGCTCGCAACACCCCAACGAGCGGCCTGTCCGATACCTTACGAAGCCTCAGCATTGGTACAGCAGAGTACAGGCCCTTCGGCTCATGGTGTAGTACTGAATTACTGGTCATCAAACCCGTGCCCAGACATAGACCGCACCGCAGATTACATGGCCTTTCGGCCTATGATATAGTGCCAACCTTTCAGCTCAATCCCTCCCTGGCTGTGTTGGCCAAGCCATTGTGTAAATCGAAGGCAGAGGTTGATAGCTTTGAAGTTTACGAGGGGAAGGCAGGAGATTTGGGGCTGAGAGGGAAAATGGGTCAGCCACGATGAAATGGTGGAGCAGAAACTCAACTCTGCTGCTCTATCTTCTGGTCTCCCACATGCTGTAACCCTCTATTTCAAAGGTTCAAGGGTCAAACTTAATGTTGGAGAAACGTATACAATATATATCCTGAGATGCTGTTTTCTTCGCAAACACCCGCAAAGGCCCCAAAGAACAAGCGACAGTTCAGTGTGAGAACCCCAAAGCCCTACCGCGCATAAGCGACAGCCAGCGACGACCCCCCCCCCCCCCCCGGCTCCCCCCACCAGCAAAAATGACGCATCGGTAGCAGCACCGAGCCCAAGCGTGTGCCAACCAACAGCGAAGACGCAGTCCGGAGTTACCCCAAAGGCTTCGCATTTCATCCGACACTTGACACACCACAGGGCCCCTCTCTCCCTGGCAAGGGAGAGGGAGCAGTCCCCCCATTTTCACAGCGAGCGGGAGACGTAACAACCACCCGCCGGAGTACGGTGTTAAATCGTCGCTTTTCTCGAGCTCCCTGTGTCCGGAAACCGCAAAGTCTGCGGGCCCACGGCGGAAGTTTTCCCGGCCTCCCGCCGTCACACCGACCCTCGATCCACCCGTCTCTTTGGCTTCCGAACACGATCGAGACTCTCAGGCTGGAGCCTCGGCGTGTCGCATAGCCTCCGGTCGTGGGACCCCGGGATCCCGCAAAGAACCGAAGTCAGCGTGTAACTCCGGGTCGGGTCTTCAAGAGAACCCTGAAAGGGAAAAATAGGGATATTAAAGAAGGAAATAGATGCAAACAAAAGGGTTGCCCTTCAGGCACCATCATTCCTCCTAAGCTCTGCCCTCAATCCATTTTTCTCTATTGTCTTCTCATCTATGTAAATATCTGCGCCAACCACCATCCCTGACAGCGGCCCACACCCTTTAAGTTTAAATAAAACCCATCTCTGACATCTGCCTATACACTTCCTCCAATCACCTCTCCTACTAGCCATTTCTGCCCTCTATCACTGCTTGCTGTACACCTCAAATTAAAACAGCAGTTCAAATCAATCTTCTCAGGGCCCCCAGCCGGCTCCGGGTTTTAATTATAACCGGCGTTCTGATGAGAAGCGCCGTCAGGGATAAGTTCCGTTTGCTCAGCCAGACGTGGACGCAGCTGGACGAAACCGCCTACGTCTCGGGCCAAGGTGGAAAACGGACGCGGCGCATTCAAAATAGCGGGCAGGGGAAAAAAACCAGTCACACGAAAAAAAAACCCCATATAGTCCCACAAATTGATGGCAAAGTTTCCCCGTCAATCCAGCCTGGAACAACGGAGGGCAGCACTGATCATTAAACTCCTAATCCCTTCTTCATACAAAATGTCCTCTTTCCAATGCCTACCCATCGATGTGGCTGTTTGAGAGCCCCTTAAATGCCTCTGCGTCACAGAAACATGCAATCATGAAAGGGATAGATGAGATAGAGGCAGGGAAGTTGTTGCCCCTGGTGAGTGAGACTAGAACTAGGGGGCTTAGCCTCAAGGTATAAGGGGCATTGATTTTTTTTAAAGCAAAATATACTTTATTCAAAAATAAGATGATCTACAATGAACCATTCATTTTAAACTTTTTATTAATTATCATTGAAGATTGACAAAAAAAAAATACGTTAAGTCAAAACACAAAATGCTGGCGGAACTCAGCAGGCCAGACAGCATCTGTGGGAGGAGGTAGTGACGACGTTTCGGGCCGAAACCCTTCATCAGGAGTGAAGTAACATGGGATGGTCGGGGGGGATAAGAAGTGGGGGGAGGGATGAAGTAGAGAGCTGGGAAGTGATGGGCTGGGGGGAAGGTGGAGAATGATGGGAAATAAAAGAGAAAGAAAGGTGGGGCTGGGGGGGGAGATTTTGTGTTTTTTATTTATTTCCAGCATCTGCGGATTCACTCATTGCCTTTGAATACATTAAGTTGATATGTCATTGTGTGGAATAAGAAATTAAATTAGCAAATAACTGATCAACAAAGCTATACACTATATCAATAATGATAAAAAAGTAAAGTGTTAAGAATATTTTTTTGAAAGGAAAAGAAGGGGAAAAAAGAAACCCAACTAAAAAAAAAAGCCAAAGAAACCCCATAGGGAGCACAACCCCGGAGCTATACGTTAAAAAAACACCAATCCCCCAGCTCAAATCCACGTAAAGAAAAATCGGAAGGAAAGCGTATGAATTAACTCAAATCAGATGATAGTCGCGGGCGAACGACCCCCCCCCCCCCCCCACCTTTTCTCAAAATCGAATCGACGATCTAAAGTTCGACTTCTGATTTTCTCCAAACTAAGACGTAACGTCACCTGGGAAAACCGTTGTATCAAAGAGGGAGCAGGAGCATCTTTCCAGTTTCAGCGAAACAACCCTTCTGGCCAATAACGTAACGAATGCATTTACACGTCGGTCTGATGGAGAAGTGCCATGAATATATTGAGGGATTACACCAAATAAAACTGTCAATTTATTAGGTTGTAAATGAACCATTCAAGGACATTCAATCCGTTATAGTAGACAATAGGTGCAGAGGTAGACCATTCGGCCCTTCGAGCCTGCACTGCCATTCTGAGATCATGGCTGATCATCTACTATCAATACCCAGTCCCTGCCTTGTCCCCATATCCCTTGATTCCCCTATCCATAAGATACCTATCTAGCTCCTTCTTGAAAGCATCCAGAGAATTGGCCTCCACTACCTTCCGAGGCAGTGTATTCCAGACCCCCACAACTCTCTGGGAGAAGAAGTTTTTCCTTAACTCTGTCCTAAATGACCTACCCCTCATTCTCAAACCATGCCCTCTGGTACTGGACTCTCCCGGCATCTGGAACATATTTCCTGCCTCTATCTTGTCCAATCCCTTAATAATCTTATATGTTGCAATCAGCCGGGAGAAACCTCACAGAGAGGACTCCGTACAGGCGGTGGCGCCTGCACTGTGAAGTGGTGTGCTAACCACTACACTACCGTGACTCCGTCCCTGAGGCTTATTGTATTATGTCTGACAGATCCGATCCCTGCCTCTGGCACTGTGTGTGAGAGACTCTCAGTGTCTGTCTGTCTGTCTGTCTCTCTCTCTCCCTCTCCCTCTCCCTCTCCCCCCTCCCTCTCCCCCCTCCCACTCCCCCCTCCCATTCCCCCCTCCCACTCCCCCCTCCCTCTCCCCCCTCCCACTCCCCCCCTCCCTCTCCCCCCTCCCTCTCCCCCCTCCCTCTCCCCCCTCTCTCTCCCCCCTCTCTCTCCCCCCTCTCTCTCCCCCCCTCTCTCTCCCCCCCCTCTCCCCCCTCTCTCCCCCCCTCTCCCCCCTCTCTCTCCCCCCTCACTCTCCCTCTCCCCCTCTCTCCCCCCCTCTCTCCCCCCCCTCTCTCCCCCCCTCTCTCCCCCCCTCTCTCCCCCCTCTCTCCCCCCCTCTCTCCCTCCTCTCTCTCCCCCCTCCCTCTCCCCCCTCTCTCCCCTCTCTCCCCCCTCTCTCTCCCCCCTCTCTCCCCCTCCCTCTCCCCCCTCTCTCCCCCTCTCTCTCCCCCCTCTCTCTCCCCCCTCTCTCTCCCCCCTCTCTCTCCCCCTCCCTCTCCCCCCTCCCTCTCCCCCCTCCCTCTCCCCCCCTCTCTCCCCCCCCTCCCCCTCCCTCTCTAGTTCGCATGCTTTCCCCATGGCTGAGGTATTTTCCCATGTCCCAGCAAAGTGTTGCTGGGTTAATTGGCTGCCCTGAAATGGCCTTCGGTCTGCGTGGGTCAGCCAGTTTAGAGTCCTCGAGCACTACAGGCCCTTTGGCCCACCTCCTCCTTGCCGAGCTCTAATTCTGCCTCAACCCGCGACCAGACCTGTCACGCGTGGTGGTGGGACCGGACCCAGGGTCCGGAGGGATGGCAGACACCGTCACGGTGAGTGCTGGCAGCGAGGGGAGGGTGGACTCCCCAAGAGGAGGAGGAAGCGAGGTTACACCTGGGAGTGCCCACAGAGAACAGAGGCACGGCCAAGCGACGCCGGGGAGACGATTTATTCCCCCCCCCCCCCCCCCCCAGTAGGACACCCAGTAGGACTCCGCTTACAGAGCGTAACGGGATCCCCCTTTAAGTAATCGCAGATGCCGAGGAACATGCCGGTCACAATTAACTTGACAAGATTAATCTGAAAACACCCGAGTCTTAATGCCTCCAACAATTGAAGACCGATGCTATGAGGCCTGCAGGACCATAGACCCATCCATGTACCTATCAAAACCTCTCTGCAATATTACAGTCGAACCCTCATCCCCCCCACTTCCACTTGTAGCTCATTCCACACCCTCTGAGTGAAGAATTCCCCCCTCCGGTTCCCCTTAAATATTTCACCTTTCACCCTTAACCTCTGACCTCTAGTTGTCGTGGCGCCCAGCCTCAGTGAGGGGACAAAAGGCCTGCTTGTGTATTTACCCCTCGTAATTCTGTGAACCTCTGTCAAACCTCCCTCATTTTCCTGCATGCTGGGGAGTAAAGTCCTTTTTACAAAGAAAAAGCCGAGGCTGAGTTGCCCGCTGGGGGAACCGAGTGGGTTGAGCAGGTCTGCGTGCGGGGAAGGGGGGAGGGACTGGGAATCGTCGACGTGGACCCTGGACGATGCCAGAGTCCCGTTAGAGTTGGCGTGCGAGCTGGGAGGGTGGTTAAGCAGGCGTTGGCCTTCATCAGTCAGGGATCTGAGTTCGAGAGCTCTGTAAAGCCCCGGTTAAACCACACTTGGGAGTACCGTGTTCGGTTCTGCCCCCCCCCCCCTTAAAGGAAGGATGTGGAAGCTTTAGAGGGGGCGCAGAGGATGCTGCCTGGAGTAGAGAGCAGGTCTCGTGAGGAGCGAGGGCTTTTCCCTCTGGGGCGAAGGAGGATGAGAGGTGACCCGATCGAGGTGTGCACGGTATCAAGAGGCGCGGGCCCAGAAATGTCCACCACTGGGACATCTCCCTGGATTGGAGAGCATGCCCAACGAGGAAAGGTTGAGTGAGATAGGGGTGGCGTAGCAACCTGCTAACCCTTTTGGATTGTGGGAGGCAACTGGAGGACTGGGGGGAAGGGGGGAGAACGTACAAACTCCTCACAGAGAGTGGCAGGGATCGAACCCCGATCGGTGAGGGCTGGCACTGCCAAGCGTGGTGCCAACTGCTACGCTACGGGACGAGATCTTTACCACCTTCATCGAGTTGACGATCGGCCAGCGGCACCGGATGTTGGTCTCGGTGTGCGTCCCCGGGAACAGCCCGTAGATCAGGGCCTTAGTTAAGGTGGATGGTCACAACCTATCCCCACGGTAGGGGAGTCCACAAGTAGAGGGTGAGAGGGGGGAGGAAACCTGAGGGAGCAGATTTCCCCAGGGAGGTTGGCGCTTTTATGCTGGAGGAAGTAGTAGAGATGGGTACACTTACAATGATAAAGAACGGATGTAAGGATGGGAAAATTACAGAGGGGCGTGGTTGAGGTTGAGGTCAGCATGGATGAGTTGGGCCGAAGGGCCTTTTACTGCACTGCGTCAGACCTTGGGTTCGGTGGGGGGGGTGGTGGTTGTTCAGCTCCCTCGCTCGTCCGCGTTAACCCGTCCCCTCTACCCGCAGCCTCTCGGCCGAGGACTACGCCCGGTTTCGGGAGCAGAGGGAGGAGCAGCTGAAGGCAGAAGCCGCCTCCCTCGAGGCGG